>NW_006399892.1:4451987-4461409 GCF_000299155.1 Elephantulus edwardii | reverse complement strand
TTGGTTGTTGCACATTTTCCTCCCTAACTTCCTTACAATCCAGCTCACTTTAAAGAAAAAAATCATTCATTGTTCTATAATTTCCTCTTCTCTCTCCCCCCCATGTCCACTTTGCTATGCACTTCTAATTCTGGACTGTTCTAATACTAATGTTTTTTATTTTGTATATAGATCTTATATCTTGCCACACCACTGAGTTTGTCTACTATGTCTAACAGGTTTTTTATTTTGTTTGTTTTTAAGTCCTTGAGGTTTTCTGTGTTCAGTATTATATTGATTGTATAGAATGACAGTTTTGTCACCTCTTTGCTTATCTGGATGCATCTTATTTCCTTCTCTTGTATTCACCATAATATTGTACAGAAGTGAAAGCAGACATCCTTGTCTGGTCTGGTCCTTTTTCACAATGCCTTTAGTTTTCTCCATTAATAATGATATTGAATCTTAGTTTTCAGAGCCAAAAATTCTTAATAATATTCTTCTTCAAAAAAATTAATTCATCTTGGTCTGAGCTCATACCCTTGCTGTTGCTAGTATGAATTTTAAGAATATGAAATATTAAATTTAAGTATATATATTTGATTAACATTGTATAGCAAACAATTTCAATTTGAAGGAAGTTTCTATATATAGTTGATTCTTAATTTGATTCAATTTAACTTAACTACAGATAGTTTCAGAATTTTGTAACATTTTTAAATCCCTTTTGGTTGTTTTGGATATAATTCTTGTCTCCATCCCTGGTTGTATTATATATCCTTTCATTTAAACTCTATTTTCAAAATAGTCAAAACATTGTAAATGTGATGATGAAACCAAAAGTAAAACACCTGAACATACCTTATTTAAATTCTGCCATATTGGGGAAACACTATGTTTTTAATGTGTGTTCAAAGTTTAATTCAGGAAAACACAACGTGAATTCTAACTTGTAGTATTTTTTTCCATAAACGAAAATGTAGTTCATATGTGAAATATTTCACTGAATTTAAATAAACTCATTGTATTCTAGTGGGAACCAACTCATATTTAATACTCCTGCAGGTTTTCAGAGGTAATAAGTCTTGTGGGAGGAGATTACCCATCTTTATCCCGTGGAGCAACTAGTACATTAGAACTCTCTGTCTTTGGGTTGACAGCACAACACCATACCAATTAGGCCCCCATAACTGAAATTCATTATTTTAATATTGTTACTTGTTTAAACTGAAGAAGAAATCAAATTAATGATTGTTATTGATTCATTCAGAAGTTGATGAAAATTAATTTGTCATACTGAGGAACGGCTTCAAAAAGTGGCCATTACTAGCTGTCAGCTGTGTTACATTGAGGATTCTAATGTTTTATCTTTCAAAGGAACCAGAATTGTTGTTGTTGTTGTTATGTGTTCTTGAATTGGAACCAACTTATAGCGGACATTATAATGGATTTTCACAGACTGTGATGAGTTTGTAGCACAACTTCTTACTTACTAGGCACCTGGGCTAATGCAAACTCACAACCAAAAAATGTGAAAAATGAAAACATTAATCTTTACTTAATACTCCCTTTGTATTGGCTTCTAGATGCACTAGTGTAATTTTTTTTAGTCTCTTCTGACATCCTTTCTTGGTTTTTCTTTCATAGATAATATTCATGATGTCGTCCCACAAGTCTGGTTTTGAATACCTCAAACTTGACCTTAAATTTATTTTTAAATTTAGGGTGGAATATATTCAAGGACATATTTTGGTTCTCATGGAATTACTTTTCTTCAGCTTCAACTTGAAGGTGAACATGAGTAATTGATGGTCTGCCCCATAGTTAACACCTGGTCTAGTTTTAACTGCTGATATTCAGCTTCTCCACTGATTCTTTCCACAGATGTAGTCAATCTGATTCCTATACAGTCTATTAGGTGAGGTCCATGTGTAAAATTTCCTTTTAGGTTTTTTTAAAAAGACATACTTGTGATGAATATATTTTTGAGAATACAATATTCAAACATTAGATCTCCTTTTCTCACTTCAGTCTCCAAGACAGTACTATCATTCCTTCCTCTTTGTTTCCAATGTTAGTGTTCTAGCCATCAATAATAACTCAAGTAACTTGACTGCATATTTGGTCAATTTTGGACTGCAAAAGTTGATACAAATTCTTTTTTTCCTTCTCTTTGCCTGTAGCAATGTGTGTATATATTTGAATAAAAGTCATACTAACAGGTCTTCCTTGTATGCTTCTGGGTAGTGTCCTATGACCACAGCATTGTGCTTTAGAATATATCTTGAAACTGTCTAAGTCACCAGAGTGCAATTTTTGAATTTTAAAACAGTAATGTACCATCAGGATTGGAAAAAGACTCATCAACAACCTATCTTACGCAGGTGACACAGCACTGTTTGCTGAAACTCAGGACCAGAATCTCTTGCTGCAAAAGGTAAAGGACTATAATCTTCAAAACAGATTGAAAGTCAACATCAAGAAAACAAAGATTCTCACCACTGGCCCAACTGGCAGCACCATTACAGATGGAGAAGAGATTGGGGTTGTTAACAGCTTCAGCTTACTCAGCTTCCCTGTCAACACTCTGGACCACCAGTCAAGAAATCAAAAGACAGATTGCACTGGGGAAAAAAATGTGTTGTCAGGGACTTCCCCAGAGTTCTTTGAAGCAATGATGTCCGTCTAGAGACTAAGGTGCCCCTGACCCAGAGGCTGTAGTCTTCCCAATTACTTGCTATGCATCAGAAAGCTGGACAAGTACTAAGGATTACAGAAGAATTGATGCTTTTGAGTGGTAGTGCTGGAGAAGAGACTTAAACATATCATGGACTGCCAAGAAAATATATTGGTCTTTCTTAGAGAGGGTGAAATCAAGTTTTTTCTTGGAGGCAAGGATTTTAAAGCTCTGCCTCACATACTTTGTGCATGTGACCAAGAAGGACCAGTCCTTAGGAAGGACATCATGTTAAGAAGAGTGCAGGAACAGCACAGTAAAGGAAGACCCCAGATGAGATGGATCAATACAGTAACTGGGGCAATGGGGGTAGATGTGTCAGTGTCAGTAAGATTGCCTCAGGAGAGGGCAGGCTTCAGAGCTAGTGTACATATGGTCAATATCAGTAACAGGTGACCTGATAGCATATAACAACAACAATAAAGATGTATTTTGTAGCTGTTGTTTGTTATTAGGTGTTGTTGAGTCTACTGCAACCCAAAGCAATCAATAATTTTGGCACTAGAAGTGAATTAATTGCACTTGGGAAGTCTGCTGTCAGAGATCTCTCCAAATAGTTAAAGAGCAATAATATCAGTTTAGAGACTAAGGTGCACCT
Source organism: Elephantulus edwardii (assembly GCF_000299155.1). NCBI lineage: Eukaryota > Metazoa > Chordata > Mammalia > Macroscelidea > Macroscelididae > Elephantulus > Elephantulus edwardii. Next base: position 4,458,095 of record NW_006399892.1, on the reverse strand, counting down.
GATCCAGACCATGGTCTTCACAACTACATGCAATGCATCAGAGAGCATAACTGAGGGGATGGGGATATATGAGTCAGAATTAGTGATACCAGCTCAGGACAGAGTGGGGTTCAGAGGTATTGTGAATAGGGTTTCTATGAGTCACAAGTAACTCAATAGCACATAACAACAACAAATCATTTATTAAGGTGATATCCCTTTATTTTATGTAATTTTTTAGGAGTTTAGAAATAATCCCCTCAATCAGTGCACTGTTTTTCTACAAAAACCTTTTTTCTCTCCTTTTCTCATGATTTTTCAGTCATGAAAAAAACAGTAAGTATATGGATTAAAAAGTATTTCAGCTAGACTCTACATTTCAGGTAAAATATCAGATTTGTAACATATAACAGCTTTATTTTCTTTGTGGGAAAACAAATATATTTTCTAATGTGAACAGCTGAAGATACATCATTGGATTATTGAATGCCATTTGATGGAAAAACTAAAACTATTCTGCTAGGAAAACAAACAGATTTGTCCTGGAAAGGGTTAAACCTGGTGGCTCCTTGGAGGCAAGGATTCTGAGGCTCCATCTAACATACTTTGGACGTGTTGTGAGGAGAGACCGGTCCTTGGAGAGGGACATCATGCTTGGGAGGGTGGAGGGACAGTGCAGGAGGGGAAGGCCCTCTATGAGGTGGATTGATTCAGTGACTGGGATAATTGGGATGGGAGTGTCAGAGACGGTGCAATTGGCACAGGACAGAGCGGAGTTTAGGGCTGTTGTACATAGGGTCGCTATGAGTCACAAGCGACTCGACGGCACATAACAACAACAACAACCACAACAACAACATTCTTAGGTTAAATTTAATATTTTTCATTTATATTTACTTTTGAAAAATAATTTTTAAAAAACCAAAAAACGCAAATCCAGGTCTAATAGTATGGCATACACTTTTGAACTTCACGTCCATTTATTTTTTATACGACATGTGTTGTTAGGTGCCATCTAGTCAACTACCATTCATAATGACCCTGTGAGCAAGAGATCTAACCCTTGTCCTATGTTGAGCCATCATTATGATCTCCATCACGCTCAAGCCTCTGTTGCAGGCACATATCAATCTATGTCATTGAGTGTCTTCCTGTTTTTCACAGATCTTTCTCTACCTTTCTTAGTGTAAAATCTTTCTCTAAAGACTAGCTCCTCCAGCCAACATGCATACCTAATGTGTTTTATTTTATTGTCTAAAGTGTAGGGAGGTCCAGTGGCCTAAAGGTAAGAATCTGCTCTGTCAACCTAAAGATACGCAGTTCAAGTCCACCAGCTGCTTCACAGGAGAAAGATGAGCAATCTCCTCCTATGCAAACTAATGACTCTAAAAATCCATTGGAAGATCTGGTGTGCATCTATTCTGACTCAATGGTGCTCAGCAGCAACAACAACAACAATATGTCCTGTCAAGGTGCCTGCAACTCATAATGACCCTATGGACAACAACGCCAAGCCCTGCTCTATCCTGTGCCAATCTTATTGTCTCTGACACACCTACCCCCATTACCCCATAATAACGGCACATAACAATGTAATTTGAAGTACATGAAGAATAAAGCATAGGAATTATAGGAAGAATTACTAACATTCAGCAATGTGCAGATGGCACAAATGTGAAGATGACTGTAAGTACTAACCGAGGAAGATCAAAGATTATCAGCTTCAGTATGGACTACACTACAGAATAAAAAAAATAAAATTAAAATGTTCACAACTGGTCCTATAAGCAGCATCATGATATTGCTGTTGTTATGTGCCATCGAGTTGTTCACAACTCAGGGTGACCCTGTGTAAAAATAGCTGTAAATCCCGCCCTATCTTGAGCCAGTCTCGTTGACTCTAACAAACCTTATCCCATAGCCCCAGTTACTGTGTCAATCTACCTCATCAGGGTCTTCCTCTCCTGTGCTTTCCTTATGCTTTTCCAAACCCAATGTCCTTCTCCAGGGTCTGGTCCCTTCTGGCTACATGCCCAAAGTATGTGAGATGGATCTTCAAAATCATAGCTTCTAAAAAGGAAACTTGGTTTCACATTCTCCACTACAGACCTATTTGTTCTCCTAGTATCCCATGGTATACTCATTACTCTTAACACCACAACTTAAAGGCATCAATGCTTCTTCTGTCATCGTTCATCACTGTCCAGATCTCTGATGCAATGCAAGTAATTACAAAGACTATGGCATGAATTAGGTCTCTAGATCTTAGTCTCTAGAGTGACATAATTTCTCTTTAGCACTTTGGAGAGGTTCGTGACAGCAGGGATTTTTCTGACTGCTGATGTCTAGAGTGGTGGAGCCAAGCAAGCTTAGATTGTTAACATCTTCAATTTTGACTCCATTTATCATGGTGCTGCCAATTAATTGGTCCATGATAGATAACATGATAGACAGATCAGGGGTCAGAAACAAACATTAAAGTTGGCAAGGAATTAATTTTATGCAGATATCTAATTAGGACCAATGGAGATAGCAATAGAAATATCAAACAATGTATTGCATTAAGCAAATCTGCTGCCTCTTTAAAGTATTCAAAATAAATATATCTCTTTGAAGAGTACATAGCTTACCCAAGAAATAGTCATTTTTGGTAATCTCATGTACATCCATCAAAAAATTAACTATTTTTACCAATGAATGATAGACAAGAGTGAATGATATATGAAGAAAAGATTGACATTATCAATGGCTTCATCTTACTTAGATCCACAATCAATACTCTTGGTTCCAGCAGTCAGGCGATAAAGAGGTACTGCACTGGGAAGTCTGCAGTCAAGGACTTCTTCAGATTATTGCAGAACACTGGGATCAATTTAAGAATAAGGTATACCTGATTCATACCATGGTCTTTTCAATCACTTGCTATGCATCTGAGAGCTGAATAATAAATAAGAATGAGAGAAAAAAATATTGATGCCTTTGGGCTGTGGTTTTGGAGAAGAGCACTGAATATTCCACAGATAGCCAAAAGAAGAAACCTAATTGGAGAAGGTGTGGTCAGAGCAGTCCTTGGAGGCAAAAGTGATAAAGCTTTGTTGCACATATTGGATGTGTTGCTAGGAGAAGGTATTCCTTGGAGAGGTACATCATGTTTGGAGAGATAGAGAATCGCCAGAAGAAAGAAGACCTTCAGCTAGATGAATTGACACAGTGACTGCAGCAATGGGCTCAAGTATGTCAGAGAAGATGAGCATGGCATAGGGTTCAGAGCTGTTGTTCTAGGGCCACCATAAATCATGCTCAACTCAAGAACACATAATAATAGAAACAACAACATGTATATGTAACCTAGGCCAAGAATAAGGAAGAGTCAAGAATGAATGACTTTGAATTACAGGGTATTTTTTAGTTTTTTTTAAAGAATATTGAATCTATCAGTTACTACCAAAGGACAGATAAATGTATCTTAGAAGAAGTACAGTCTAAGTAAGGATTATGAGATCTTAAGGCGTGCACTTTAGCTTTGCTACCAGGAGATACCAGTCAAAGGAGAAAGTGTGATGCTTAGTAAAGTAAATCCCAAATGCATTGCCACTAATTTTTGGATTTTCAGCCTGATAGAACATACACTACATTACACTACATTACCAATGCACCCTTAACTGGCTGAAAATGTGCTCCATCCATGCCTTAAATTAGACTTTATTTTAAGAAGGTCGTTCTCTTCCGGTCATATTTTATATCTTTAAACTTCAGGACCTAGTCTTTGACACTGTACTAAGCAATATTCATTTGGTAATTAAAGGATAACAGATAAAGAATCGATGTCTTTGAGTTGTGGTGTTGGAGAAAAACACTGAATACACCATGAAATGTCAAAAGAACAAACATATATATCTTAGAATAAGTGAAGCCAGAGTGGTGAAGCTTAGTCTCACTTAATTTGGGCATGTTTTAGGAAAGATTCTTCCTTGGAAAGGGACGTCATGCTAGGAAAGGTAGCTTGAGACTCACAATGAGATTCATTAATAAGAGCAATGATTTCAAGTGTGATATAGATGTCAGTTTAACAATTAAGGTGTGCCTGAACCAAGCGTTGGTGTTTTCAACTACTTTACTATGCATTTCAAAGTTGGACAGTGAATGAAGGTGACTGATGAAGAGTCAATGTCTTTGAATTGTGATGTTGGCAGAGTATTGAATATACAATGGACTACCAAAACCCAAACAGATCTGTCTTGAAGGAAGTTTGAAGACAGTGCTTCTTAGAAGAAATGATGGGGAAACTTCATCCAACTTACTCTGAGCATATTTTCAGGAGGAACCAGTCAATAGAGAAAGATACCATGTTAAGAAAGTTAGTGAGACAGAAAAAGATAGGAAGATCCTTACCAAGATGTATTGCCATGGTTACTACCACAATGGGCTTGAAAATGATAGATCATGAGGATGGTGAAGGATACAGAAAGGTTCAAATTGCTCACTGACTCATTATTGGTCAGAGTCAACTTGACTTTACCTAATGACAACAATAATCATTGGGTTTTCAGGGACCCTTTGTTTCAGAAGTCAATAGGCAGTTCTTTTTAACTGAATAGATCTTCTTAGTCTGGAAACAATTTAAATCTGTCTACCCTGCAATTTTTGACATTTAAGTGGTTTAGCTTACAGGATATGTGAACCACCACCACTATGATAAACTGATAGGCAACTGATAGATAATATACTTAAGATTCTACATTAGTTTTCTTGAGAAAATATCTTACAATCACATAAAAAGAAAATTATTTGTTTTAAAAATATATTCTGCTTCTTTCATGCCCATCTATTTTTATGATTTATACAAATTTGACAAAAGAAATTATTTTTAATATAGTCTACAATTGTTCTTATGTGCCGTCAAGTCACCTGTGACTCATAGAGACCCTATGTACAACAGCCCTAAGCCCTGCTCTATCCTGTGCCAATCTTATTGTTGCTGACACGTCAACCTCTATTACTCCAGTCATTGGATCAATCCATATTATCAAAGGTCCTCCTCTCCTGTGCTGTCCCTCCACCCTCCCAAGCATGATGTTCCTCTCCAAGGACTGGTCCACTTTGCAATTTATCCAAAATATGTCAGACATTTGTGGTTGGACATCTGGGCTGTTTCCATGTTCTTGTGATGATGAATAATGCTGCTATGAACATTCATGTACAAGTTTCAATTTAAGCCTCAGTTCTCATTTTCTTGGACTATATTTAAAGCAATGGAATAGCTGAATCATATGAAATTTCTGTGTTCAGGTTTTTGAGGAAACGCCAAACTGCCTTCTGGAGAGATTGTACCATTGTACAAACCCACCAACAATGTAACAGAGTTCCTGTTTTACTACAGCCTCTCCAACATTTATTACTTGCTGTGCTGGTAAACTCTGCCATTGCTGTTGTAGTGAGATTGTATTTCACTGTGGCTTTGATTTGCATCTCTCTTATTGATAGTGATTTGGAGAATTTCTTCATATGTCTGTTGGCCATTTGAATATCTTCCACTGTGAGAAATTCTTTCCATGCTTTTTGTCAATTTTGTAATTAGGTTATTATACTTTTTCTTGTGGAGGCCCAGGAGTATTCTATAAATTTTCATTATGAGACCCTTGAATGGATTGAGAAGTTGAGGTACATTCATATAATGGAATACTTCACAGCACAAAGGACCAACAATTTGGTAAATTACTACCTAACTTGGGAGGGACTGGAGAGCTGAGTGAACTAACTCAGTCCCACAATGACAAATACTGTATAAAATCATTATTGTATAATGAGTGTGAGAATCAAAGGGGTTTGGAGAGGGTGGAAATAGAGGAATGAAGATGGGAAGTTAGAGTGTTATTCATGGGGTTGTACAATTTGATGGGTGGGGGGCATGAAGAAAATAGAAGTATCTATTGTGGAAAATAATGTATTCAAACTGTAAATAAATCAGAATTTTTTTAAAAAAACACGCAGACCATAAAACCTTACAAAGTATGTTAGACAAAGCTTCAGAATTCTTGCCTCCGAGGAACTGCCTAGTTTAGCCCTCTCCAGCACAAACCTGTTTATTCTCTTAGCAGTCCATGGTATATCCAATACTCTTCTTCTCCA
>NW_006399892.1:4440389-4443432 GCF_000299155.1 Elephantulus edwardii | reverse complement strand
AAATACATTAGGTCATTTTTCATCTTATCCTTTACCTCCTAATACACAGTAGAATCTATGTAGAAATGTATAAAAGATCAGTGAGAACACTGCTACTTTTGACAAAAGTTTTAATATTGCTGCAGGGTATTGTATTTTTTCTACAATAAAGATAATTTATACATAAAAAATGCAAAAAAAAAAAACTAAATATCAAACCCTCTGCTGTAGTGTAGATTCTGATTCATAACAACGTTCTAAGACAGAGTGGAGATGCTACACAGGATTTTCAACATTTAAATCTTTATTTACAGAAATATGTTTCTCCCATGGAGATGGCTGGAAGATTTGAACAACTCTGTGTTTAGCATATTTGTACTTTAAACACTGTCTCACCATGGATCCTCTTAATGTTTCTTGTTATAGCTTTGTGCTATTCAGTCAGTCTGCTTCACTGTAAAACTATGTACAAAAAAGAAATATTGATCACTCCAATGCTATTCTCACTGATTTCTGTAATTTAAACCTCTGTAACTTAAACACTGACCACTTCAGCATTATTTTAATGATTTCTTTAACTGTATCTATTTATCAGTTTATCTCCTTGAATTTTTTCTTTCATTTTCCTTCACTTTCCAAGCATGATAACCTCCAGTGAGTAGCCATGCTTTATTATACACATCAAGGGCATGATGCATTAACCTGTGAACTCCATGAACTATAGGCCCTTACAATTCTAAGAATAAATTATAAATATTGAATGGCTGTGGTGTCATGATAAAAAGAGAAACAAAATCTGCATTTAAACAAGAATTATTTTCTAAAGTTCTCTTTTCATAAAACTAACAAACAAATACATTCACAGAAGTGAAATGCCAAGAAATGTAGCCAGTACGGACAGTTGTTACTCAGTGGCTAAGCTGACTACAATTCATAACAACTTTAGGTGTAACAAAACAAACTGTAGTTAGGTTCTGTGCCATTTTCAGGATCTCTGGTACTTTTCAGTACATTCTTGTAAATATTATATCAGTTCATACTTATTAATGGTTTATTTTTACAGATATTCTAGCAGGTCTGATATACTTGTATAGCTTTCTGTCTTAATGAAGAGTCCAAAGCAATTGATTGTAACCTCTCTATCCTTGCTTCTGGAGAGAGTTCTGGTAATGCTTATTGTAAGACTTCTTTTTCTAGTGGTGCATGATAGATTCCATAATATTTGCCAACATTTTCATTTGAAGGCATAAATTCATGTTATTAATTTTCATGATCTAGTATTTACATACATATGAGGAGATTGAACCATTTTTTGGGTAGACATGCCTTAGTCCTGAAAGTAACACCTTTGTTCTTTAAAAATCTAACAGGATTCATTGCAGTATATTTTCCCAAAGTAACATATGCTTTATTTCTTGATTGCAACATTCATTAAAAAGAAATATTGATCCAGTAGAATGTACTCTTTGACTTAATTTTCTTTTCACTTATGATGATATTCCTTAAATAGATTGTTTTGAATTTTGTTTTGTTGTGTTTTTTTTAAATTGAGTTGTGATCTGTACTGAAAGCTATCATCTCTGATTTTCATTAGGAGGTGCCATAGATAAAACATTTGACAAATATTTTCTTATTAATGAATAGTCTTGTGTTCTTTAAACTTGAGAAATGTTGAGTGAGTTCTTCTCTTTTTTGTCTCTGACTCTAGCTCTTTGCATATTTTTTTTATATAATACTTTGCTTTGTCTTCCTGAGGTGTCTTTAAAGCCTTCTGTTCAGTTCTTTTACTTCAAACATCTTTTCTCTTTGTTTTATTTTTCTAGATGCTCTACTACAATTATCATAGTTTTTTGACGAGATCCATTTTGGTATTGTCTTTCTCTCCTTTGTAATGAACTTTTAACTTCTTCATAGATGATATCCTTGATTTCATTCCACAGCTCGAATGATTTCCTCCTCTTTATCGTTAGCTGTTGGTATATATAGGTGGTAAGCAGTGGTATTAGCAAGTCTTCCACCTATGATTATGGATAGAATCTTATTATTCACAACATTGTACCTTTGGATATATCTTGAAATTATTTTAATTATGAATGCAACACCATTCTTCTTCAGTTTTTCGTTCCTGGTATAGTCAATCATATTATTATCTGATTCGAATTAGCCCATGATATTTCATTTCCTTTTACTAACACATAGAATACTGATCTTCATGCATTTTTTGATTTTTCACGATTCCTAGTTTTTTGACAGTCACACTTCATATTGTCCTTGTTATAATTATTAATGGTTGTTTGCAACTGTTTCTCCTCATTTGAAATGACTTCAAGCTGGAAATATACCTCTAAACCAATGTTGTTGTTGTTGTGTGCTGTTGAGTCACCTTCAACTCATAGTGAAACTAAGTACAAGAGCTCTGAAGCCTGCCCTGTCCTGAGCCAATCTCACTTACTCCAACACTCCTACCCTCATTGCCCTAGTCACTGTATCAGTCCATCTCATCCGGGGTCTTCCTCTTTTCTGCTGTTCCTCTACCCTTACAGGCATGATATCCTTCTCCAGGGATCGGTATCTCCTGGCCACATGTCCAAAATATGTAAGACAGAGTTTTAAATCCTAGTCTTCAAGCAGACACTTGGTTTCACTCTGTCCAAGACAGACTTATTTGTTTTTTTGGCTGTCCATGATATGTTCAAGATTCTTCTCCAGTAACACAATTCAGAGGCATCAATTCTTCTATAATCCTTAGTCATTGTCTGGCTTTCTGATACATAGCAAGTAATTGCAAAGACTATGGACTGGATCAAACACACCTTAATCTCTCGACTGATATTGTTGTTTTTCGGTACTCTGGAAAGGTCCCTGGCAGCAGATTTACCTAATGCAATTCATGTTTTGATTTCCTGACTGCTGGTGCCAAGAGCGTTGACTGGAGTTAAGCAAGCTGTAACTTTAAAAACCTCAATCTCTTGTTCATTTATCATGCTGCTGCCAATTGAATCAGGGAAAGAATCTTTGTTTTCTTTATGTTGAGCTTCAATCCATATTGAAGACTACAGTTCTT
>NW_006399892.1:4433718-4440289 GCF_000299155.1 Elephantulus edwardii | reverse complement strand
TTGGAGAGGTCTCTAATAGCAGACTTTCTCAATGCAAACAATCTTTTCATTTCCTTGCTGATGGTACCAAGAGTGTTGATTGTGGAGCCGAACAAACTAAAGCTGTTAACAATTTCAATCTCTTCACAATCTATCACGATACTGTCTATCGGCCCAGTGGTGAAAATCTTTGTTTTCTTGATGTTGAGCTTCGACATCATATTGAAAGCTATTGTCTTTAACTTTTTTGCAGCAAGCACTTCAGGTCCTCCTCAGTTTCAGTGGCAGAGCTGTGTCATCTGCATGAGGCTTCTTTTTGATGAGTCTTCCTTCAATCCTGGTGCCACATTTCTTCTCATACAAAACAAAAAATTAACACTAGTAAAATAAGTGTGACATTATCAGGGGGTCTCAGTCCTTGGAAAGGAACATCCTGCTGTGAAATATAAGAGAAAGAGAGGAAGACTTCCAACAAGCTGGATCGACATAGACTATAACAATGGGCTCAAATGTATCTAAGATGGCAATGATGGCACATGATTGGACAAGTTTCAGTTCTGTTCATAGAGTTATTATGAATTTTAGTTGACTTGATGGCATCTAACAGCAACAAGAGCATTCTAATCATACTCCAGGTTATAAAAGTTTATGTCATCTGTCTATCATATGCATTGAAACAAATAATGATAAATTGAGAGTCCATTTAGTCATGTAGAACTTAACTAATTTAACATAATTTTCTATCTCACATACTTGAAGCAAGTGGCCAATAGGGGCCTGTCTTTGGAAAAGTAAATCTTGGAAGGGTGGAGGAAAAGGCGAGAAAGGCCCTGGATGAGATGGATTGACTGAGTTAGTGGCATAATGGGACTAGATGTTTCGCAGAGGAGATTGGCTCAGGATCGGGTAGGGTTCAGAGCTATTACACATAGGAGCACTGAGTCACAAGTGACTTGACAGCATATAACAACAAACAAGGGCTACATAGTGGGTTGGTAGGCAAAATCAAGACTCTTGATACCAACAGTCAGGAGGTTAAGAGATATATTGTATTGAGATAGTCTGCTATTAATAACCTATCTAAAGCACTAAGAAGCAATGATGATGGTTTAAAGACAAAGGTCTGCCTGATTTAGGTTATGATAATTTCAATCCCTTGCTATACATCTGAGAAATAAATGAGTATGAATAATGATTACAGAAGAAGAATCAATTGCTTTAAGTTATGGTGTTGCATATTTCACCTCAGTACCAAGAAAACAAAGATTCTCACCCTAGACTTACAGGTCGTGTCACGATGGATGGAGAGAAGATTGAAACTGTCAACAATTTCATCTAGGTTGGATCCACAATTAACACCCTGGGTACAAGAAGTCAGGAAATAAGGAGACGCATTGCAGTGGGAAAAATCTTCAGTTAGAAATCTTTCCAAATTATTGAGCAGTAATGATGTCAATTTGAGGACTAAGGTGTGTCTGATTCAGACCATGGTCTTTCTGATTACTTGCTATGCATCCAAGACCTGGACAATGAATAAGGGTGACAGAAAAAGAATTGATGCCTTTGAACTGAAGTGTTGGAGAAGAGCACTGAACATTCCATGGATGGCTAAGAAAACAAATAGATATGTCTTAGAGAGGGTGCAGTCAGAGTGCTCTTTGGAGACAAGAATGATGTCTCCTAACATACTTTGGACATATTTCTAGGAGGTACTATTATTTGGAGAAGGACATGATATTGGGAAGGGTGGAGGGTCGGTGAAGAAGAGGAAGACCCTCAACCAGGTGGATTGACAAGGTGCCTGCTGAAATGGGCTCTTGTGTGTTAGGAAATGTGGGGATGGGACAGGACAGGTCTCGTTTCAGATCTTTTGTTTATAGGGCTGCTATGTGTTGTACTCGACTCGATGGCATCTAACAACAACAACAACAACAACAACAACAATATTATTAAATATTCCATAGACTGCAAAAAAGAATTAATAGATACAACTTAGAGGAAGTGCAACTACAGATACATCTTAGAGAAAATGCAACTCCTTTGAGGAAAGTATAGTGAAGCTGCATCTCACATTTTGTTTGTGTTTTTTAAGAGAGATTAATTCTTCGAAAGAGACATCATGCTTGGAAAGGTGGAGAGTCAGCAAAGGAGCAGAAGACCCTGAAGGAGATATGTTGACACAGTGACTGCATCAACGAGGATAGCACATGGTAGGCCAAGGCTAAGATCGGTTTTTCATAGTGTCACTATGAGTCATAATTGACTAGATGACACATAACAACAACAACAACAACAACAGTATACTTAGGAATCATATAGTAAAGCCATATTACTATGAAGCACACAATAAGAAATGATCATTAAAATATTTACACATTTAATCTTAATATATTTTAAAAGTTTATTTATCTTTCACTTTTTTTCTTAATCCCAAACCAAACCGACTATGATGGGATAATTTCCTATGCACAGAAATCCTGACCAGAATTCCCTCCACAGCATTAGACATGCTATAAATCATTAAAAAAGCAGAGTATCCCATCTTTTTCTTGGAGATATTGGTGGGTTCCATACATTATGGTTAGTGATTATGCATGTTTATTTGCGCCGCCCCCTCTTATTTGCCACTGATTTTAATCTGTTTGTGACTAGAACAAATAATATGTACTTCCTTGGGGATATGGAGATGGATAATTCATCTTCCCTATTTATTTTTTGTCATCAAATAAACTATGATCTCTAAGCCATATTTCACGTCCAGTGAATTCGTCCCAGACCTTCAAGATCAAGAAGCATTTCAATTGCATTTTTAGTACCTCTAAGTCCTGGATATACAATAGATATTCCCTCAATCTGCTATGAGTTACAGGAAAGTTAATGAATACATGCACCAACAAAGAGGCTTTAAGCATCAAAATTGTACAGGAACAAATAGATAACAGATGGGCATAGGATATTTGTAGTTTAGAGCAGCTTTTATCTTTTAATAATTCCATCAATTTTGCATCTTAAAGTAATTTCCTGATTCTCTGAATCAAGACATCCCCTTTCATTGTTCACTGTCCAGTCTGGAATGCAACCAGTAATGATAGCTAGGAACGATTTGGAGAGGAATCAAAGTGATGGCATAAAGTTAATTAAATTCATTTATAATGGGTGTTGGAGAAAAAGAAAGTAAGAGGAATCATAGATCTTGAAAGATAAAATGCTGTAGGGCAGTTAATTAGTGATCTTTACAGGTTCAAATACTAAAATTAGGAAAATAATTATTTGTGAAGAGCAGAGAATACGAGAGTAATGCTAATTAAAATGACATTTTGAAACATATGAAGACACTAGATATTATAAATAAAAAATGGTGGAGAATTTCAAAGATTTAGAAAACAAATTTTCCTTCCTAAACATTTTTATAAAGCATAACCAACTACTTTTTTTTGTTAAAATATATTCTTCTCCTGCCTACTATTACAGTTTCACAAATAACTGCAAAGTTTTAGCAATTAAAAAAGTATGTAATTGGCATTTACTGATATGTGGTCACATTGTTGTTGATTGACTTTGAGGTGTGCACTACTCGTAGCGACCCTATGAACAAAAGACCTGAAGCCTTTCTGTATTGTCATTTTTCCAAGTTCATAGAGTTTCCAGAGCCATGTTCATATATGTACATGCACATACGCACACATACACTAAAAATAGTTTTCTTTAACAAGAGTAAATTTTAAGCACCATAACTCTGCAGGAGTGGCATCCACTTCCTAAACAACATGTCTCCAGAAACCCTACAAACTTTGATAAATGCCGATAGTTATAGAAAGGCTTCAGAACTTTTGTTCATGGAGTAACTATGAGTCATGCTCGACTCAAAGGCAAACACCATCATCATCAACAACAATAATAACTCTGCAGCTAAATCAAAAGAAGATATTATTCTAGTGTAAAATTATAATGTTAAATACTACCAATCATTGAGTTCTTCAGAGACAATTTTTTCTTGGATCATTTCCTTGGCATACAAGTTAATTTGTAATGCTAGGGTCTGACATGCTTGCTGCAGTCTTCAATATGGATTTGAAGACCCAGCTCTGTATCAAGAAAACAAAGAATCTCACCACTGGGCCGATTAGCAGCATTGTGATGGATGGCGAAGAGATTGAGATTGTAAACAGCTTTAGTTTGCATGGCTCCACAATCAGCACCCTTGGCACCAGCATCCAGAAAATTAAAAAACATATTGCATTGGGAGTCTGCTGTCAGAAACTTCTGCAGAGTACAGAAGAGCAATGATTTCTGTCTGGAGACTAAGGTGCACCTGATACAGGCCATGGTCTTTTTAATCATTTTCTATGCATCAGAAAGCTGGGAAATGACTAGGAATGGAAGGAGAATTTCCTTTGAGCTGTGGTGTTGGACAAGAGTATTGAATATACCATGGATTGCTAAATGAATGAACAAGTTCATACTGTTCCTTGGATGCAAGGATTCTGAAGCTTCATCTGACATACTATGGACATGTTGCAAGGAGGGATCAGTCCTTGACAAGGGACGCCATGCTTGGGAGAGTGGAGAGACAATGCAGGAGAGGAAGACCCGCAATGAGATGGATTAATTCACTGGCTGGGTAATTGGAGTAGGTGTGGCAGAGACAGTAAGATTGGAACAGGGCAGATCAGAGGTTAGGGCTATTGTACATAGGGTCATATGAGATGGGGACTATCCAATAGCACATAGCAATAACAGCGACAACAAGAATGGTCACTTGTTTCAAAAGTGAATTGCCAGTCTTGCTTCTCAATCTGTTTTATAATGGAGGAAGCTGTTGGTATTTGAAATAATTAAATGTACCTTCTGAGATCACAGAAATATACAAGCCACCACAAAAATTACTATCTAACAGGAATCGTGACTATTTTAGTTCACATAATTTCTAGTGTAGTTTTCTCAAATTTTGTAAATATATTTTTTCATTATTATTTTTTTACTTTTTCATTTTTATTCTTTACTTTTTAGTACTGTTGTTGATGTTGTTGTTACATGCCATCGAGCTGCTTGTGACGCATAGCAACCCCATACACAACAGCCCTAAACTTTGCTCTTTTGTGTGCCAATTGCACCGTCTCCGATACACCCATCCCAATTGCCCCAGTCACTGAATCAATCTACCTCATAGAGGGCCTTCCTCTCCTGCACTGTCCTTCCACCCTACCAAGCATGATGTCCCTCTCCAAGGACTGGTCCCTCCTTACAACATGTCCAAAATATGTTAGACAGAGCCTCAGAATCCTTGCCTTTCAAAGATGTATCTGTTTTCCTAGCAGTCCATGGTACCCTCAATACTCTTTTCCAGCACCACAGCTCAAAGGCATCAATTCTCCTTCTATCCTCCTTAGTCATTTTCCATCTCTCTGATGCATAACAAGTGATTGCAAAGACCATGTCCTGTATTAGACACACCTTAGTATCCAGAGAGACACTATTCCTCTTCAGTACTTTGGAGAGGTCCCTAACAGCAGACTTTCCCATGGCAATGTCTTTTAATTTCCTGGGTACTGGTGCCAAGACTGTTGACCATGGAACCAAGCAAACTAAAGCTATGAACAGTCTCAATCTCTTCACCATGCATCCTGATGCTGCCAATTGGTCCAGTGGTGAGAATCTTTGTCTTTTTGACATTGAGCCTCAATCCATATTGGAGGCTGCAGTCCTTGACTCTTTGCAGCAAGCGCTTCAGGTCCTCCTCAGTCTCAGCAAGCAGGATTGCACCATCTGCATATCGTAGATTGTTGATAGATTTTCCACCAATCTTGACCCCACGTTTCTCCTCATAGAGCCCAGCCTTCCGGATTATCTGTTCCGCATACAGGTTGAAAAGGTATGGAGACAGGACACATCCCTGGCGCACGCCCTTCCCAATTTTCCCTGCTTTCAGCTAAGATCCATCTAACATCAGCTACAGTATCCTTAGTAGCAGGACCCCTTCTATACCCAGCCTGGACTTCTGGCAGTTCTCTGCTGATGTGTTGTTTCAGTCGTTTTTGGATAATCTTCAGTAGAATCTTGCTTGCATGTGAAATTAATGAGATGGCTCTATGGTTTCCACACTCTGTTGGGTCACCCTTCAAACTTTTTAATATATAAACAAATAAAGACCTTTTATGGTACATAGGAATTAAGTGATGGCTTGACTGCTATACTTAACCTTTTGAAGACAAGCTTGGAATTTTTACTCCAACTTCCAAAAAAATATAATATTCATTCTTTATTTGGTATAAATTATTTTTTACTGTAATTTTAATGAAAGTTTACAGAAAACTTGGATTTTTATTCATTCATTGCTGCACCTTTTCCTCCCTACTACCCCAGTTCGCTTTTCTCTTAAAAAAATATATTCATTGTTGCACAAGTTCTTTCCCTCCCTCTTCCTCATTCATTTTGCTATGTACCTCTTATTCTGGACTGTTGGCATATAATGCCTAATCATATATTCCTTTTAAACAATTCTTTCCTTCACCTGTTCCAATGGAGTGTTCATTATTTATTCCCTTTTTTCTTAGTTTCTGCCCCATTCCAATTCCCAAGTCAGTCCTGTTTT
>NW_006399892.1:4425700-4426355 GCF_000299155.1 Elephantulus edwardii | reverse complement strand
TTATCATGCTGCTGCCAATTGAATCAGGGAAAGAATCTTTGTTTTCTTTATGTTGAGCTTCAATCCATATTGAAGACTACAGTTCTTGACCGTCTGCAGCAAGTGTTTTAGGTGTGTCTCAGCTACTACAGTAGTTACCAGCATTTCTGTTGCTTATACACAAAATCTTGAATGGTCCAGAAAGCATTAAAAGAGAATGGAATGAATTTACAGTATCACTGTATAAAAAGAATTGGCTCACTATGAAAAGCTTCTGAAACTATCTCTTAAAAAGAGCCAGTGGTAAGAACAGTAAGTCTTAAAGCTATGCTGAAAGTACTGGGGTCGGGGAATCAGACCCCAGGAATAGAAGGTACACAAATTGACGTATTTTAACAGATAAATCCAACCCTGCACATGCTTATTAATCCAGTGCCATTAACTGCCCCTGAAAACCTGCAGAAGGATCAGCTACAGGTCAGTTCTGACTCTGTGGTAACCAACATGTCTTTTTTAAAGTCATAAATCTAAGATGTTGTTGTTGTTTTTATGTGCCGTCGAGTCGTTTGTGACTCATAGCTACCCTATGCACAACAGCCCTAAACCCTGCTCTGTCCTGCGCCAACCGCACTGCCTCTGACACACCCATCCTGATTACCCCAGTCACTGAATCAAT
>NW_006399892.1:4423498-4424909 GCF_000299155.1 Elephantulus edwardii | reverse complement strand
TGAGCTTCAATCCATATTGAAGACTACAGTTCTTCTGGTATTCTCTGCTTTCAGCTAAGATCCATCTAACATCAGCTACAATATCCCTAGTACCACGACCACTTCTAATCCCAGCCTGGACTTCCGGCAAATCTAAGATATATTCACTATATTGATGCACAAAGGACGGTAGAGAAAATTAGCATAGCTATAATTATTTCTCTTTCTTTATAAAAGTTGAATCAGATGGATGATTCAGAGCAGATGGATGACACAACATAGATGGATGACATGGTTGAGCCACAAGTAGCCATTGTCACTAGAGTGAGTTGGTACCTGATTGTGGTTTTGATTTGCATCTTTCACATTGCCAGTGATTTGGAGCATTTCTTCTTGTGTCTGTCATCTGAATATCTCCCTCCATGAAAATACTTTCTATATCTTTTGCCCATTTTGTAATTGGGTTATTAGTCTTTTCCTTGTGGAGACCAGGAATATTCTGTAAATTTTTGTTATAAGACTCTTGTCTGAAATGGTATAACTAAATGTTTACTTCCAGTCTGTAAGTTTTCTTTTCACCCTGTTGGAAAAAGTTTCTGATGCACACTTGGATTTAATGTGTAAAAGGTCCCATGCATCAATTTTATCTTCTTTAGCTTGTACATTTCTGATTGTATTTGACAGTCTCTTTATACCTTGGACTACTAGCACTTCTAAGCGTGATCCCATTTTGTCTTTTATGAACCTTATGGTCTTGGGCATTACCCCCAGGTCTCTGAACCACCTTGAGCTTATTTTTGTGTTATGGTGTGAGAAGTGGTTCCTGTTTCAGCTTTCTTCGGGTGGAAGTTCAGTTTTGCTTGCACCATCTATTGAAGAGCTTATCATTTCCTCATTTGATAGTGTTGATTTCCTAGTTGAATATCAGTTTACCATACACATTGTTGGTGGGGGGAGTGCAAAATGCTACTACAACCATTCTGAAAGGTAGTTTGGTGCTTCCTCAAAAAGCTGAACATAGAAATTCCATATGACCCAGATAGTCTACTACTTGGAATATACACTGAGAAAATAAGGACTGAGGTACAAACTGAGATTTATACACCAATGCTCATAGCAGCATTATTCACCATCACAAGAACCTGGAAACAGCCCAAATGTCCAGCCACAAACAAATGGAATGAGAAATTATGGTACATTTGCACAATGGAATACTATGCAACACACAGGAGCAATGATTTTGTAAATTATTACCTAACTTGGTGGGAACTGTAGAGCATTATACTGAGTGAACTAACTCAGTCCCACAAGGATAAATATTGTATAAAACCATTATTGTAGAATGAGCCTAAGGATCCATGAGAGGTGGGAGAGGGTGGAGGCAGAGGGATGAGGATATGAAGGAGGAAGGGGGGAGGGGATTAATCAGTGG
>NW_006399892.1:4422299-4422841 GCF_000299155.1 Elephantulus edwardii | reverse complement strand
GTAGAATGAGCCTAAGGATCCATGAGAGGTGGGAGAGGGTGGAGGCAGAGGGATGAGGATATGAAGGAGGAAGGGGGGAGGGGATTAATCAGTGGGTTGTCCAACTTGATGGGTGGGGGGCTGAGGGAAATGGAAAGAATTTGCTCTTGAAAACAATGTATTCGAAGTTTGTAAATAAACTAGTAGAAAATTTTAAAAAAGAAAAGGAGGATGAGAAGGGCTGCACAATTTAAAGAACATAAACATAGTTACTAAACAATACATACAGAAGCTGTTGAATTCATTCATGTTTTGCTGTGTACATTAATAAAAACATTATAAGGCAAAAAAGAAGGCTGAGAATGGTTGCAAACAAACATGAAGAATGTAATCATGTCACCAAACTGTACAGGCAGAAACTGCTGATGTATATTTTTGTATATATTTTTAAGAATAATTAATAATCTCCTTAATAGGCTCTTCCAAGAGCCTATGGTGATGAAAGAAGAAGTTCAGGCTGCTTTGAAGGATATGGCAAAAAATAAAGCTCCAGGAATAGATGG
>NW_006399892.1:4418947-4420200 GCF_000299155.1 Elephantulus edwardii | reverse complement strand
ATTTTTAATAATAAAGGAAAGATTAAAATAAACAAAACAAAAATCCAACAACTGAAGAAATAGAAAAATGTGCCCTGGTAATGGATGGGAAGACTCAATATGGTTAAAATGACAATTCTACTAAAACAATTTACATGTTTAACACAATCCCATCAGAGATGCCACATTCATTTTCAAAGAGCTCAAAAGGAAAATGGTCAATTTTATTAGGATAGAGAAAAGACCCCAAATTAGCAAAACCTTTTGAGAAACAAAAACGAAGTGGAAGGCATAGCACTCCCCGACCTCAAACTTACTACATAATTGTAGTAACCAAAATAGCATGGTATTGACAATGACAGGTGCATAGGCCAATGGAACAGAATCAAGAACCCTGAAATTAACCCATCTCTCTATGGTCAACTGATATTCAATAAGGAAATAACACCTATCAAATGGGGAAATGACAACCTCTTCAACAAATGGTTCTGGCAAAACTGGACTGCTACCTGCCGAAAGCTAAAACAGGATCCACATTTCACACCATACACAAAAAATCAACTCAAAGTGGATAAGAGAACTGGAAGTAAAGCCTAAAATCATGAAGTTCATCAGAGACAAACCTGTGACCCGGTTTAGAAGGCCTAACCTATTATAAAAAGAGACTGTCAAATACAGCCAGAAATTAACAATCCAGTGAGGATAAAATTAATGAATGGGTTTTTGTAAAGATTTTATCTCTGTGCTCATCAAAAGCCTTTTTGAGTGGGGTTAAAAGAAAGCCTACTGTCTTGGAACAAACATTTGGCAAAAGCACCTCAGACAAAGGTCTTGTAACAAAAGTTTACAGAATATTCTTGGACCTCCAGAAGAAAAAAGACTGATATTCCAATGACAAAACGGGGACAAGACATGGAAAGACTTTTCACAGAGGAAGACATTCAGGTGGCCCACAGACACATCAGGAAATATTCAAAACCACTGGGAATAAGAGAGATGCAAATCAAAACCATTATGAGATACCATGTCATCCCAATATCAGTGATAAATTTTATAGGAGAGCAAGCAATAAATGTTGTAGATGATATAGTGAGGTGAGAATTCTCACATATTGTTGGTGGGATTATAAAAAGGGCCAACCAGCCTGGAAAACAGTTTGCTGTTTCCTTAAAAAGTTGAACACAGGGCATTATTTTTATCGTAGGAGTATGCAATGAGGGTTGTAGAGTGGATTATATTTGGGGCTAGGGGGTGGGGTTTGGGGAGGTGCGGGG
>NW_006399892.1:4416259-4417258 GCF_000299155.1 Elephantulus edwardii | reverse complement strand
TTTCGATACAGTGACTCAGTATATTCCTTCCATCTTCTTTTTATACTTCCGGGATCATTTGACGTTCTGCTGAAAGCATCCTTGATTATAGCAACTCGAGGTTTGAATTTGTTCTTCAGTTCCTTGAGCTTAAGATATGCTGAGCGAGTTCATATTATCCACTGAAAATATACCCTAACTAAATTAGAACTGAAATATTAATAGAGCTTTGTTCATTAATGTTAATAGCAGTGTTTATTATCACAAGAACATGAAAACAGCCTTAATGTGCAGCCACCACTGAATGGATAGAGAAATTGTTGTACATTCACAAAATGGAATGCTATACAACACTCCGGAGCAATGATTTGGAAAATACTATTTAACTAGGGAGAGGCGGGAGAACATTATGCTGGTAAACTAATGTAGTCCTGTAAGGACAAATACTGCATAAGACCGTTATTGTAAAAATAGAACAATATGAAGAAGCTTTTCCAAGTGCCTGCAGAGGAAGGTGATAGGTGGCTGAGCTGAGTGTCACATGGAGTTTGCTGCCTCACAACTCACCTTCAGACAACCTTGGTTCTACTGCCTTTATTACCTTTTCAACCTTGAGCAAGTTTATTCACCACTCTGGAAGCCCCTTTTCCATTTGTGGAAGGAGAAAGTAATAATACCTACTTCGAGTTACTATTAGACCATTTGGTGGAGAGGAAAGGGGCAAAGATGGTGGCACTGGAGCCAGAAATGCTGTCCATGGCCATGGTCCCTGGTAAGAAGGTCCTGATCTCAAAAGACCCTTGGGGTGAGAGAGCTGCCAGGCCTGGTGGAGGAGAGCTGCCAGGCCCCTGGGGAGAGCCACCAGGCCACTAGGAGAGCTACTTGGCATGGAAGAGTCACCTGGCAGGGTAGAGTCACCTGACTCTAGGGAGGGCCACTAGCCCCCTAGGGGGAGCCACTTGATGTGTACGAGGAACTTTATCTAAGCTACTTTCCTCCATCTCTTCCTCCAGCATTCCT
>NW_006399892.1:4412230-4415406 GCF_000299155.1 Elephantulus edwardii | reverse complement strand
AAAAAAAAATTAGTAAAATATATATAGAAACTCAAGAGGGACAGGGTTGAGGATGGGTAGGGAGAAAGTTTAAGGTTACACAGTATGGTGGGTGAAAGGAAGGAGGGGGGGAAGGAAATGGAGAGGATCCAGGTGATGAGATAGTAATGATGGGAAGGTCCAGTAGTGATTAACTTTATAAAACATAATGTATGAAAATTATCTATGAAACCCAATGTGAATGAAGAGTATGAAACACAATCTATATGAATTTTGTAAACAAACCAATAAAAAGGAATAAGATAAAAAAGTTGAAATTTCTTCTTTTCACTAGCTAAACATAGTATATAAAAAGCATTACTTTAAAGAATATTTTTACCTACTAAATATTCTACTTTATTCTCTGTTTTTTTTGCACACGTATAGCAATAAAATTCTGTAATTTTATAGAGTTAACATGAAAAAATATGTAATCAACTTTCATTCTCACACTAATTGTTGTTATTCAGCTATGCTCATTGACAATGGCCTTTTCAGTTTTAAAATTGCTGCATCTAAAAAAAATTTTAAAAAATTGCTGCATCTATGAAAACTGAATCTATATATTTTATTTCAAACAGTACAACTTTCCCATGAATCCATTATCTGCATGTGTCATACATGTCACACGTGTGTGCACATTATTTTAGAGAGTGAGTTTTATGTGCAAAGAGAAAAATATGATCCCAAAATTGAATAAAAATAATTAAGTACCTGGAACAAAAAGTATTATAGATGAAATTCCAGAGAATAATTATTTTTCATTCTTCTTTTTATTCTTCTCAAAATATTTAAAATTTAAGAATATTGTCAATTAATTGTCCATAAGAAGATATATAATAAAAGTTTAGACTAAGATTAGCATTCCATCCTAATAAATAATGTCCCTTTATCATTGCTATAGAAGATGTGTGATTGCTATGGATGTCAGATTGATGTTAATTCACAGTGGCTCATGTGGAAGAACTGTCCTATAGTGTTCTTAAGGCATAATTTTTTCATGATTGTAGGTTGCCTGTTTGTTTTATGACCCCTGGGTGCATTCAAACTGGCAGTCTTTCATTGAGCACCTCAACACTTAACTACTCTAACACCAGGGCTCCTTTTATTGAAATTACAACAAAGATTACATTTTGAAAAGAGTGAAGATATAAAAATAACAAGGATTTTCTGTAATGGGCATAATGAGAAAAAACTAATGCCAATGGTTATATATGTCATTTTGAAGAGACAGAATTATAGGCACTTAGCCAAGTGTAACGACAACAAGCTGCTTAGGCTTTCTGCATAGTGCTATGTCTTCAAGTAAGGCTGACTTATTAGTCATGAATCTCCTGCAATAGAAGAAAATGCTTAAATTGGAAAATAAAGGTCAATGTAATAAATCACAACACTGTTTCTTATAATTATCAGTGTTTATTTACTGATTCCAGAAACTTACACTTAAAAGGAAAAAAATGTTAATCCTCCAATAGAATGAATGATACATATATAAACAAAGTAAAAGATTAGCAATGACCCAGTGCCTTTAATGAACAAACTCTGTATGTTCTGGTTTGTAACAATTGGTGAAGGTTTTGTGGTCCAACAAGAATTTGAGATGTACGGGATGGCAGGGTTTAAGGCAAGCAAGGGAATTGCTGTAATAAAGTCTCATCATCTGGCATACAATAAAAGTAAACGTGAAGAAACATCATCAGAAATTCTACACTCTCAATAGATGAACAACAGTGTGTAAAAAGTCTGATCTACGAATATAAAACGTATCCCTACTACAGGTTAAAATAGGAAATCTAAACTAATAGTAATGAAATACTCACAAAGGTAACTGTAGAGAAAATAATATCACAATTGGCGTAAAGGTAAACATTAAAGTAAACTTTGCTCATATTTAAAAAACTACCAGTAGAAGATAAAAATATATGAATGTTTCCATAAAAGCATATTAATCATACAGCTGTTGCATATAGGGTTTCAAATGAAAATAAATCCTGCACATGTATGCTTTCTTTGCATGCATGTCTGTAATAATTTCCATGAAGATACTACAGACTTAAAAATACTGAAACATTTGCCAAGAAACATACACAACGGGAAGTTAGGACTGAGTTTTCAAGGAGAGATCACCAAGAAACCTAAACTAAAGCTGATAGATATCAAAACATCTTCCAAAAATATGTGCTCCCAATATGCACAAATTGTTTGTTATCACCAATGATTGACCTGACACCAGAGACAAACTGTCAGGTTGAAAATCTCGATTTTATTTATTTTTGTTTTTTGCCCCCAACAGTAATAGAAATGAATATAGGCTTTGAGCTTTCAAAAGAGTAGGTATAAAAATTAGCACTACAGAATTTTGGAGAGAATGAAATTAATTTTACCAGGGTATAACCATTACAAAGAAACTAATTTTCCTAGTGAAATGAGTATTAGTTACTACTTTATATACTGCATCCATTCTTCCATATTTCTTTTTTTGTTTTGTTTGAAATTGGAAGCAATTCACATTTTTTTGGAATAGTTACTATATGGTATTGTATGGCAATATTGGTCAAGTTGACAATCACACTTCCTGAGCAATCTTATTCAAGAAAGGGAATATGTCATTACAAGATTAACCATATTTCACAACTTTATTATGAGGACCAACTAAAAGATGGCCAAGTGATTATTGCTCATTGAGCACAGGGATACTGTCTCATTATATGCAAGATTGTTAATTAACTTCTCCTGCCTAGACATCGATAGACAGAGAAAAGGTTGAAGTTATTATTTTATCTTACATAGTTTGACTAATTGACAGCATCAGGATGGATGGTTGACGAGATTGAGATTGTTCACCGCTTTAGTCTGCTTGGCTCCACAATCAATACTCTTGGCACCAGCAGCCAGGAAATTAAAAGATGTATTGCGATGGGAAAGTCTGCTGTTAGGGACCTCTCCAAAGTACTGAAGAGCAAAGGTGTCTCTCTAGAGACTAAGGTGCATCTGATACAGGCCATGGCCTTTGCAATCACTTGTTATGTGTCAGAGAGTTGGACAATGACTAGGGAAGATAGAAGGACAATTGATGCCTTTGAGCTGTGGTGTTGGAGAAGAGTATTGAGGGTACCATGGACTGCTAAGAAAACAGACAGATTCGTCCTGGAGAGGGC
>NW_006399892.1:4408794-4412022 GCF_000299155.1 Elephantulus edwardii | reverse complement strand
ATGGATTGATTTGGTGACTGGGGTAATCAGGATGGGTGTGTCAGAGACAATGAGATTGGCACAGGACAGAACAGAGTTTAGGGCTGTTGTACATAGGGTCACTATGAGTCTCAAGTGACTCGACAGCACATAACAGCACAACAACATGGATTGAAAATCAACATCTGTTGTACCAACAGTCAAAAAATTAAAAGCTGTGTTGCATTCAGAAAATCTACTTTCAAGGACCTCTTTAAAGTGATAAAGCACTGACTAGTTAGATTGGAAAATCCACCTCACATTGGGGTTCGGAGCTGATATACATAGGGTTGCTATGCATCACAGGTGACTCAGTGGCATGTAACAGTAGTAACATATTATGACAAGTTTGGAAGCAGGAGTAGCATCCACTCCCTAAACAGCATGCCTCTGGAAGCTCTATAAACTTTGATAAATGTTGATAATTGTAGAGGGGCTTCAGGTATTTTGTTTGTAGGGTCACTATTGACTCAAAGGCTATCAACAACAACAACAATAATAATAGCATGATATAATGTGCCATGAATGGAAAAAAAAAATAAGGAAGAATTGGATTGCATTCACAGGAAGAAAGTCTATTTCGGGATGCATCCAGAAGTGCAATGCTATAAACTATATGATACTATACGTCAACAGAGTACACCTGTTAATTCATTAGTATTTTAATATATACGTAAACAACTAAAGAAAAAGATAAGGAAATTGAAGATTTATACGAACTTGTACAGTCTGAAATTGTTAAAATATATAGTCAAGATTCATAATAAATTTGTTCACTAGAATGTAAAAGTTGGGAACAAGAAAGAAAGACTAATAGTTGGAAATCGATTTGATGACAGTAATGAAGTTGGAGCCTCAATGATTGAATTTTGTACAATCGATGATTTATTCCATACAAATAACATTGTAAAGAAACATGAACAGTGATTAAACACATAGAACTCTCCTGACAACTGCACAGGAATCAAACCAATTAAATCTGTGGCAAGAATCATTGAAGAATTTTAATGTAACCAGTCAAAATCAGGACACATATTGACATATCAATTACTCATGTGCAAGTTCAAATTGAAGCGGAATAAAAATAAACAAATCAAGAACAACCAAATTATGACCTAAATCCTATATCATCTGTATTAAAAACATATGAACAGATTTGAGGCATTGAACACTAATGATCAAAGATCAGATGAGCTATGTTATGATGTCAAGGATATCATCCATGATTAAAGCAAAGGGTCATTACCAAGACAGGGAAGGAAGTCAACCCTCTGCTCCTATCCTTTCCTCACTTAGGTCCCCATACCTGCTTTAGTAGTTATCTTTCTACTTGTACAATAATGGTCTTACACAGTATTTGCCTTTATGAGACTGCGTTAGTTCACCCGCTATAATGCTCTCCAGTCTCTTCCAAATTATAGTGGGCATAGTCTAAAAACAATTATTTTTATAAATCATAAAGAAGGGGAATTAATGTACGAAACACAATGTGAATGAAGAATATTGTGAAACACAGGTATATGAACTTTATAAGAAAATCAATATAAAATGTTTTTTTTAAATTTAAAAAAAATTTAAAAATGAGCATCATAAAGGACTCTGAAAATTGCAGTAAAGCATCAATAATCCAATGGAAGAAATAACGGAGTAAAAAAGTTGAGCAGAAGATTTTAAAGTGAATTTCAAGAAGATAAATAAAAATATTATAAAATAATGTGCAGAAAGCTGGAGTGAGAAAATCAAAAGAGAAGACCTATCTCAACATTTCTCAAGTTGAAATTATGAAAAACAAATTGAAGCCTCAAGTTGCAATACTGAGGGGTTGCATGGAAAGTTCTTGAATGATCCAAGAAGCATCAAAAGATGATGGAACAAACGAGAACTGAGACATAGAGACTTGTATATGAGTGTTCATAGCAGCATTATTCACTATCGCAAGAACATGAAAACATCCAACTGTCCAACCACAACGGAATGGATTGAGAAATTATGGAACATTCACATGATGGAATACTACACAGCACGCAGCAACAATGCTTTTATAAATTACTACAAAATTTGAGAAGGACTGGATAGCATTATGCTAAGTGAACTAACTCAGTCACCTAAGGAAAAAATACTGTATAAAAGCATTATTGCAGGATGAGTATAAGGATCCAAGGTGGGAAGGGGAGAGCAGAGGGGTGATAATGTGCAGGAGAGGAAGAGGGGTTACTCATAGGGTCCCACAATTTGATGCATGGAGGGAGGGGTGGGTAAAGGAAACAGGAAATATCCAGTGTGAGAAACAAAGTTTACAAAGCTCATTAAAAAAAAAAAAGATGGAAAAAATAAACAGTCATTCGGGTACCAAAAATAATTAGATTACAAAGAAACATTTCAGGAAGTGTCCATACCTTTTCAATCTTTATGCAGAACAGGTTATCTGGGAGGCTGAGCTCTATGAGGAGAAATGTGGCATCAGGATTGGAGGAAGAATTATCAATAATCTGTGTTATGCAGATGACGCAACCTTGCTTGCTGAAACTGAAGAGGACCTGAAACACTTGCTGTAAAAGGTCAGAAACTGCAATCTTCAGTATGGATTGAGACTCACTGCACCAAAAAGAACTGACTGACAAGGAAAGGTTTCAGAAAGTATCATATGAGAATGAGCCAATGCAATTCGTCTCCTGATTTCCTGGCTGCTGTTACCAAGAGTGCTGAATGTGGAGCCAAGTAAACTAAAACTGTTAACTATCTCAATCTCTTCACCATCCATACTGATGCTGCCAATTGTACCAGAGGTGAGAATCTTTGTTTTCTTGATGTTGAGCTTCAATGCATATTGGAGGCTGCAGTCCTTGACGTTCTGTAGCAAGCGCTTCAGGTCCTCCTCAGTTTCAGCAAGCAGGGTTGTGTCATCTGCATAAAGCAGGTTGTTGACAAGTCTTCTGCCAATCCTGATGCCACATTCCTCCTCTTACAATCCAGCATCTCGGATGATCTGTTCTGCATATAGGTTGAAAAGGTATGGAGAAAATACATCCCTGACAGACTCCTTTCTAGATTTTGGACCATCCAGTGTCTCCCTGCTCTGTTCTGATGACTGCCTCTTGGTCCAAGTATAGGTTTCTCATTAGCACAATCAAATGTTCTGGGATTCCCATTCTTCTCAGAGTCAGCCATAGCTTGTTGTGATCCACACAGTCAAAAGCCTTTGCATAGTCA
>NW_006399892.1:4405733-4407184 GCF_000299155.1 Elephantulus edwardii | reverse complement strand
TTGGTAACAAATCCAAGCCACTGGTGGCAATACATAAAGATAATTTGGGTAGAATGTTAAATCATCCATGAAGTATCAAGGGAAGATGGAAGGAGTACACAGAGTCACTGTATCAGAAGGAATTGACTGACACAGAGGAATTTCATGAAATAACATATGAGCAAGAGTAAATTTAGTCAGCATAATTATTTGTAGCCTCTCACAAGTTAGATAATATATTCCAAATTGTTGCTCCAGAGAGCTGTATAATATTCCATTGTGTGAATGAATATACCACAATTTTTCAACCCATTTGGTTATGGTAGGGCATTTGGGCTGTTTCCACGGCATAAGATTGTGATTAATGCTACTATGAACATCAGTTGTATATACTGATGTTCATAGTAGCATTAATCATAACCAAGGAGGATAGAAGGAGAATTGATGCCCTTGAGC
This sequence comes from Elephantulus edwardii, assembly GCF_000299155.1. Lineage (NCBI taxonomy): Eukaryota > Metazoa > Chordata > Mammalia > Macroscelidea > Macroscelididae > Elephantulus > Elephantulus edwardii. Next base: position 4,406,749 of record NW_006399892.1, on the reverse strand, counting down.
TGTGGTGCTGGAGAAGAGTATTGAGAGTATCATGGACTACTAGGAAAACAAACAGATTCATCCTGGAAAGGGTTAAACCAGGTGGCTCCTTGGAGGCAAGGATTCTGAGACTCCGTCTAACATACTTTGGACATGTTGTGAGGAGAGACTGGTCCTTGGAGAGGGACATCATGCTTGGGAGGGTGGAGGGACAGTACAGGAGTGGAAGGCCCTCTATGAGGTGGATTGATTCAGTGACTGGGATAATTGGGATGGGAGTGTCAGAGACAGTGTGATTGGCACAGAAGAGAGCGGAGTTTAGGGCTGTTGTACATAGGGTCGCTATGAGTCGCAAGCAACTCGACGGCACATGACAACACAACAACAGCAATGAATATCAATGTACAAATCTTCATCTATACCTCAGTTCTAACTTCCTTGGCGTATATTTCTAGTAGTGGAATAACTGGATCATACCGAGTTTCTATGTTCAACATTTAGAGGAAATGCCAAAATGTCTTCCAGGATAGTTGCACCATTTTACAATCCCACAAACATTGTTTGAGAGTTCCTACCTCCCCACACTCTCTTAAATATTGATTGATTGCTGTCCTGCTAAGCTTTGCCATTGCTAATGAAATTAGATGGTTTCTCATTGTAATTTTAATTTGCAGCTCTCCTATTGCCAGTGATTTTAAGCACGTCTATCTTCATGTGTCTGTTGGCCACCTAAATGTCTTCCTCTATAAATAGACTTTCCATGTCTTCTTCCTATAGCTATCATTACAGTTTGTGTTTGACTGTGTAGATCACAACAAATTGTGTTTAACCTTAAGAGGAATGGAAATCCCAGAACACTTGATTGTGCTGATGTGAAATCTGTACTTGGGCCAGGAAGCAGTCCTCAGAACAGAGCAGAGAAATACTACATGGTACAAAATCAGGAAGTCGGCCAGGAATGCCTCCTTACTCCATACCTTTTCAATCTGTATGCAGAACAGATCATTCTAGAGGCTGGGCTTTATGAGGAGGAATGT
>NW_006399892.1:4351453-4399646 GCF_000299155.1 Elephantulus edwardii | reverse complement strand
CCTCTATGAGGTGGATTGATTCAGTGACTGGGATAATTGGGATGAGAGTGTCAGAGACGGTGCGATTGACACAGGACAGAGCGGAGTTTGGGCTGTTGTACATAGGGTTGCTATGCGTCGCAAGCGACTCGACTGCACAAAACAACAACAACAACAAGATCATTTGTTGTATAGATGCTGATCAGTAATATGGTTTCTTGATCTACTGTGATTAATAATTTAATAGTGCCCTTCTTTATCTTTTATGATGGTTTTCATTCTGAAGTCTATTTTATCCACTTATTTTTGTCACCCTTACTTTTTTTTGGTGGTTGCCATTTGTTTGGTATTTTTTTTCCCAGCCTTTGATTTTTACTCTATGTTTCACTTCATCTCTTATATGTGTCTCTGTTAGAAAATTTATCGGTGGACTTTGGGTTTTTACTCATTCTACTAATCTTTTTCTCTTGATTGGTGTATTTAGGCCATTCACATTGTGATTATTGCAAGGCCAGGTTTATCATCACCAATTTGCTTTTTTTCTTGTTTTGTTATTTCTTGTTACTATTATCCATCTACTTTCCTTTTGTGTCTCTGTGTAAAGGACTTCCCTTAAAATTCCTTGTACATTTAGTCTGGTTTTCAGAAATTTTTTAAGGTCCTTCTTTCCTGCAAAGGATGTGGATGTTAAGCTTTGCTGGGTACAGGATCGTCAATTGGTAATTATTTTTCTTTCAGCTTTCTGTATATGCCATCCAGTTGTCTTGTTGCTTGTATGGTTTCTGCAAAAAGACCCCCAGAACTTAGTCTAATTGCTTTGCCTTTGTAGGTGAGTCTTTGATATTTTCAGGCTGCTTTCAATATTCAATCCTTATGCTTTATTTTGGAGAATTTGACTATGATATGTCTTAATGTTTTTCTTTTTGAGTTTAGTCCATTTGTTGCTTGCTCATCTTCCTGAATATGGATTTCCTTGTCCTTCATAATACCTGGAAGTTTTCTCCTAGTATCTATTCTACAGTTTTCTCAATGATTTCCCTATCCCTCTCAAACTCTGGATTTTCAATCATACATATGTTATTCCTTTTGAAGTCCTCTCACGTGATTCTAAGTTTTCTTCATTTCCTTTATGCTTTATCTCTTATTTTTTATCTAGTGTATCCTATTGATTTTTGTCTTCCAACTCACTAACTCTCTATTCTATATATTCTAATTTTTTATCCTTCATGCATATTGGACTCTTCTGCCATTTCAGTCTTAGTATTCTGGATTGCATTTCCATGCATTTCTGTTATTTCTACTATTGTGTTGATCGGACCTTCTCTATCTTTGTGATAATTCTTTAACTCTTGGTATGTCTTTTTTGTTTCAATTCTTCCTTTCATCTTTTTCATTTTCTTCCTTAGTTGTGCAAGTTTCTCCTCATCAAAACATTTTTTTGGCGTCTGTGTCTCTGGAATGTTTGCTTCCTTAGAGGTTTCCATTCTTCCTCCCCGCCGACTCCATCATTTGTATCTTCTTCCACTGCTGTTCAAATATCTTCTCATTAATGCATTTCTTCTGGTTCTCTATATTTAGGTTATTCCCTTGATTTGTGGCTTCCCTTGTTTCTTCCATCATTTGCACTTTCCTTCATAGCTACTTTATTGTCTCCATAGTAACATAAATCATCTGCCTTCTTGACTCTGGGGCATTTATGAAGTCTGAAATATATTCTCTGATTTTTTTGGAGAAAGAGGATTAATTTGTTTTTATCCACAGAGTCTGAAGCTGCCTCCTGCTTTTTCAACATTATGTGAAGTGTTTCTTGATAAGTGTTAAGCTGTTTCTATTGTGTCTGTGTAAGTTGTTGTTTCTTATCTTTTTTAACGTGATTGATTAATTGCCAAGTTAAAATGTTCAATGTATGAGGCGAGTCACTCACTCTATTGGAATTCCATTCTGAGAAAATTTGTCTTTCCTAAAATTTTTTATGTTCTTTCAGATCTGCACTACAGAAATTCAGAAATCTCACCTTGATGTAGACTCTTTTCATCAACTCTATTGTCCTCCTTTGTATTTGAAGTGGCTGGTAGGTCTTCCTTTGTATCTGGAGTGGCATGAGATCACTCAAGTAGCTTGTGTGCCAGGTTGTATCATGTTGGCCCTCTTTATTGGAGAGAGTTCAGAAAGTCTTTCTTCTGAAGGTAGCTTTGTGTCTCAAAATTTCTTGTCTTTTTAGCCCCTGAGAATTTCTGCAGCTGTGGAGGCAAGGTTGAGAAAATGAAGGGAGTTACATCCCCAGGGAAGCTTCAGTCCCATCTCCCCACAAGAAATAAAGAGTGCTCACTTTGGTTGAAGAACTTCACCTCTCTCATATTTTCTTCTGCTGCTTAATGTCTTTCTTTGTCTCTGGAGTGGCATGAAATCTTTGCTGCCAGCTCACGGAGCTGTGTGTTGAGTGGTCTAAAGTCAACCTTCCCTCTTGCAGAAGGCTGAGAAAGTTTTTCTCCTTGCTTATAGCTCTGTGTCCCAAAATCTCTTGTCCTTTTTGGCCCCTGGGATGGCTTTTCCATACTTGTTTTCATAGTTATCCTTCTATTTTTACAGTAATGGTCTTATGTAGTATTTGCCCTTATGAGACTATGTTAGTTCACTCAGCATACAGCTTTCCAGTCTCTCCCAAGTTATGTTGGTTGTTTTGGTTTTTTTTTTTAAATCCTTGCTCCTAAGTGCTGTGTAGTATTTTATCATGTGAATGTACCAGCGTTTCTCATCAATTGAGTTGTGGTTAGACATTTGGGCTATCTTCATGTTCTTGTGATGGTGAATAATGCTGCTATAAATATTGATGTACCAATCTACATTTATATCTCAGTTCTAATTTCCTTGGAGTATTTCCTAGTAGTGGAATATCTGGAGTATATTCCTAGTAGTGGAATAGCTGTCTCATACAGAGTTTTTATGTTCAACTTTTTGAGGAAATGCCAAACTGCCTTCCAGAGTAGTTGTACCACTTTACAGTTCCACCAGCGATATATGAGAATTCTTACTTTTCCACAGTCTTTCCAACATTTATTGCTTGTTGTTCTGTTAAACTTTGCCACTTCTACTGGGGTGAGATGTTATCTCATTGTGGTTTTAATTTGCATCTCTTTTACTACCAGGGATTTTGAGCATTTCTTCATATGTTTACTCTCTTTTACTCATATCGTACTTTTCCCCAACACAGTATCTTTTCACCAGTATGGCTCTTCTTGACAACATCTTGCAAGTATAATAGAAAAAGTTTCATCATCCTTACCTCTCAAAACCACCCTAGTGGTCCTTCTTGCAAGACAGAGTTGCTTAGTTGCATTGGTAGTCCCTCCAAGATTGTTAACCAAGACATTGAGTCTACTTCGTCTTCCTTATTCATTGTGAACTTACACACTCACTGCTGTTGTTGTTAGGTATCATCAAGTTGAGTATGACTTACATCAACCCTATAAACCACAGATCTGAACCCTGCTTTATAATGCGCCATCTTCACACCTCCTGACACACTAGAGCCCATTGCAGCATTCATTGTGTCAATCCACCTGTTTTGAGGGTCTTCATCTCTTTCTCTTACCCTCCAGCCTTGCAAGCATTATGTCTCTTTCCAAGAAATAACCCATCCTAGAAATAGGCCCTAAGTATGTGAGATGAAGCATCATTATTCTTGCCTCCAAAGAGCACTCCAGATGCACCCTTTAGAAGATACATTTGTTTGATCTTTTGGCAGTCAATGGGATGTTCAGTGTTCTTATCTAACACAATTTAAAGGCACCAATTCTTCTTCTATCATTCATATCCATTGTCCAGATATCAGATGCCTAGCAAGTGATCAGAAAGATCATGGCCTGGATTATACCTTAGCTTTCAAATTGGCATCATTGTCATTCAATAATTTGAAGAGGTCTCTATCTGTAGATTTTCCCAGTGTGATCTATTTCCTTATTTCCTGACTTCTAGTACCAAGGGTGTTAATTGGGTATGCGAGCAAGAAGAAGAGGTTCAAAGTTGTTGAATACAGTATACATAATGTTATATTTAATTATAAAAAAATGATGCTGATTCATATCCTAAAAAGGAAGTGACAGGACCTATTTTAGAAGAGTTTAAAACACTAAGTTTTATTATATCTGAGGAGTGAAGGTATTTTAACCTCCAATCACCAATTAGTAACAATACCACCTAGGAGAACTCAGTTCTGCTTCAATGTCTACATATTTTTACATCAGCCAATAACGGTTATTAATTGATGGATTTCCTTTGTCAGGAGTTGAACTTTGCATCTAAATGAAATGGATACCGTGGAACCTGACAATTCCACTTTATATCACATTATTCTTCTTGGAATTGTTGTTCTTTCTGTTATTCTTTCTTACCTCTCACTCTAAGACTGTAAGATCATGATCAATTCTTGCACTGTTTCACAGTTAGCCCAAGGCACAGTCGACTAAGATACAGAATAAATAAAAGAATTAAGGGCAAAGGTAACACTATTTTTTTGAGCAAAGGCAAATTCTTAACTGCATAGACATTGATGAAGTCAGAGTTTCCCAAAGTTAATTACTACAAAAGGAGCATCTTTGAATAAGGAATTATTGTTGCTTCACTGCATTGGACTTCTTTATAATGGACCAAGATTTTAAAATAATTTTAAAATAAAATTAGGATGATATTTTTTACAGGAAATTTAGTGCTATTATAGCTATCTGAAGTTCTAAAATTTGAATCTTATATTTTATTAGGAATGCTATTTGTAAAAGATGAAAAGCAGGCACATTTCACGGAGGTCTATTACATGTGTTGAAGTGTAAAATCTCTATTGCTTTTCAAACCCATTGCTGTTCATTTTGTAAAATTCTCATAGGCAAATCTTCATTGCTGTTCATCTCAGTGATTTTTGCAATTATCAAAGGACCTGGGAAATAGAAACTTATTGTATCTTGGTGGCATTTATCAATAAATTGAGAAAGGGATGTTACATCTCACTGCTTGTGGCAAATACCTGTGGGTCTAGGTTATTCAATTGCTAGCTATGCACCTAAAATTTCGACAATGGCTAAGGATGGCAAAGGAAGAATCAATGCCTTTGAGTTGTGACTGAGTATCTCATGGACTGCCAATAGACCAAACAAGTCTATATTGTAGAAAGTGCAATCAGGGTGCTCCTTGGATGTAAGAATGGTGAAGCTTCACCTCACATACTTTGGGCATATTGTTAGGAGGGACAGATGTTTGGAAAAGTACATCACGCTTGGAAAGGTTGAGGATGAACAAAAGAGAGGAAGACTCTTGACAAGTTAGATTGGCACATAGTCAAGTATATTATAGATGAGCTGATAAGATAGATAAGAGTCCAGATCTATTGTTCTTAGGGTCATTACAAATTATAGTTGATTTGATGTCACATGAGAAAATGCTTTTACAAATCAAGCCAAATATGGTTACTACCAGGATGCTGCCTCAAGGTTGATGGGAGAGGCTAGTCTTTGGAAAAAGTTTCATCAGAAAAGTAGAGACTGGTGAAAGAGAGAAAGACTTTCAACAAAATGGATTGATACAATGGCTGAAAACATGGAGTTCAACTTGGGGGAGATTGGAAGATGTTACAGGATTTGAAGGTGTTACAGGAAGATTTTTTTATCTACTGTTCATAGGGCTACTATGAATCAAAGTCTGTGGCATGAAATGACAGCAATTGTGATAAGGTAAAATCAAGGTTGACTCTTGAGAATTGAGTAAGAAATGAATGTTCTGGTATGCGTTAGCTGGTTCAGGAATGAAAAGAGGAAAGGATTGAAAAAGATATTGTTTACTATTCTGTACAGGTAAGAATTCATTTAAATAAGATACCTAACTCTTGTGTTTATTACTTATTTTCTGCAAGCTTGAGGAGCAGTTAATAAAACATATAAGGACATGTCTTTTCCTTTCCTGTATAGTATAATTCTACAAAGAAGGTCAGTATCTTATTCATTTTGGAACCCACAGTGCTTACTAGACTCCCACTTTAGGTTTTAAAAATACTTGTTGAAAAGAGAAGCTATAAATAATGAATAAAAAGCTCTAGGAAGTGATTCTAAGTTTGATTTTTAACATTATCACTAGACTCTGTCAAATCTTATAAAAAGTTCATATTATTCCATTTTAAAGTGATTCTTGTCAATCACCAACTTCACTCAAGTAAAAGTTAAAGAAAAGTATTTAGGAAATAAAGGATATATACCATCTAAAATAAAATGGATTGTGCTGTTTCTACTGCTCCGTGAATTTTAAAATTGTTTTACAAGTGAGCTTCAACTAAATGATAAAGAATAATCACTAAGAAATTATCTTGTTTAAATGAGAACCTTTGTCACTATTTATAATTTATATTTTCAGATTTACCTGTGGGATGACATATCTACATCTAATACATCCAATTGAGGATCTTCCTTTCTTTTCTGATCATATTCATTTTTCTTTTTTTTTCTATATTTTATTAATTTTCATAAACATTTACAGAGATTTTTTCCACTCATTCATTGTTGCACTATTCTCTCTACCCTCCTCCCAGTTTGTTCTTGTCCAAATGCCACAGTGCTTGTCAAAGCCAGTTCTGATTAATCTTCTTTGTCAGTGTGTCCTTTGCCATTCCCTATCACTCCTCCCTGAGAGAGACTTCACCCTGAGTCATAAGGAAAAGGGGACGGCGTATTCTCTTAGCTACTTCCTGCTGAAAAGGGACGCTGTGGGTTTCAGGGTGAAGATCTTCTCTCACTACTCTAAAGGGCCCCTTTGGCAGTAGGAAACACATAGACTATTATGGAGATTGATTTTGGAATTTAGATGCACTCTTATTGATTGTGCTTGGCCGTACATGTTCATATCCTTGAAGATGTATCATGGGGGTGTTGCAACCTAGAAGACACAAATTTGACTAACAAGTTATAAGTACATGAGCATAATGTCCATCTCTAAGAAATGGTATCTCTCCTTATTATACTGAGTGAATTAATTCAGTCCTACAAGGACAAGTACTGTATAAAACCATTTTTTGTACAAGGAGTATGAGGATCCAAGGCTGGGGAGAGGGTAGAAACAGAGAGGTGAGGTTGGGGAATTAGGGCATTAATCATAGAGTTTCACAATTCAATAGGTGGGTGGGGTAAAGAAAATAGGAAAGATCTTTTGTGAAAAACAATGTATTTAAACTTTGTAAACAAATCAGAGTAATAAAAATAAAAAAAGAACTAGTATCTCCTAACAATATGTCCAACGTATGTGAGGCAAAGCTTTATCATCTTTGTCTCCAAGGAGCTCTGGTTGTAGTTTCTCAAAGATCTATCTGTTTTTTCTTTTGACAATCAATAGGATATTCAGTAGTCCTCTCCAACGCCACAGTTCAGAGGCACAAATTCTTCTGTCACTCTTCATTGTCTAGCTCTTAGGAAGCATAGCAAGTGATTGAAAAACCATATCCTGAATCAGATGCATCATAGTCCTCAAACTGATATCATTACTTCTCATCAATTTGGAGAGGCCCCTGACTGCACATTTTCCCAAAGCAATAAACCTCCTTATCTCCTGACTGTTGCTACCTAGTGTGTTGATTACAGATCCAGGTAAGATGAAATCACTGGGGCAAGGAATTCCTCTAACAACTGAAGATATACAGTTCAAATCTATCATCTGATCTGTGGAAGAAATTTATACAATCTCCCCCCATGAGATTTACAGCCTCTGAAAATCCACTGAAGGAAAACTATGAATGAATTCTATCTTGATGACACATAACAATAACCTTAAGAAAGTAAGTGATTGTTTGTTTGAAAGATTATTTTCTATATTAGACTGCAAAAGATACTTTTAATATACTATATGAAGTCCACAGCTTTCAAAAGGTATTTTAAACATACTCTATGTTGTTTTTGAGAAGAAGAGTACTCCTAGAACAATTCATTTAGCTCATACTAAACCTATACTTAAACGAAGAAGAAGTTGTTGTCCAAACAGAATGAGGGAATCCTGCGTGTTCTCTTGTTTGGTTGGTTTTTTGTTTGTTTGCTTGTTTTAAATATGTGAGTCAGCATTGTATCTTTTCTCCTTATCTATTCAATCTGTTTGCTGAGAGAATCAAGAAACTAGAATCTATAAAGAAGAATATGGTATCAGGATTGGAGGAAAATTCTTCAAGATCTTGACATGTGCAGATGGTATATTCTTATTCACTGAAAGTTAGGAAGACTAAAATGACAGACTTCAGTATGGATTACTTCTTAACATAAAGAAAAGAAAATTCTTCCCCACTTATATGATAAGCAACATCATGATAGGTGGAGAAAAATTGGAAAATGTCAAAGTTTTCATTTTACTTGCATTCACAAAACTTTAGTCAGGAGATCTAGAGATATGTTGCACTGGACTAGTTTGCTGTCAGGGACTTCTCCAAATTACTGAGGTTTCTCGATGACACTTTGAGGACTAATGTGCTCCTGTTTTAGGCCATGACCATTTCCATCTGAGAGATGGATAATGAATAAGGACAACAAAGAAGAATTGATGTCTTTAGGTTGTAGTGTTGGTTAAGACTACTGAATATCCCATGGAATGTCAAAAGAACAGACAGGTATGTCTTGGAGATAGTGAAGCAAAAGTACCCCTTGGAAGTAAGAATAACGAAGCTTAATCTCACATACTTGGGGCATGCTATTAAAAGAGGCTATTCTTTGGAATGTGACATCATGCTTGGAAAAGTAAAGGACCAGAGAAAGAGGAGAAGGTCCTATAAGAGATGGGTGAAATGGTGGCTACAGCAATAGGCTTAAATGTGTCAGAGACGATGCAGATATCACAGTATATGATAGTGTTCATATCTAATGTTCATAGGGTCATTATGGATTTTACTTAGCTTGATGGCACCTAACAACATCAGAATGATATTTTTACAGTCCACTTTTATCCTTCATGTGGTAATCTTGATTCTCTATTTTTTCAAACATTTATCTTTAACTATACCTAGTATTTCTCTTTAAGTTTGCAATACTGTAGTGTTTTATATGTTGCTTTGATGATATTAGCCGTATGGCTTGTATTTTGAATATCAACATGGCTACCTGCAATGTGCATGTTTCAGTGGTACTTTCAGACAAACTTTTGGTCTATTTCCAAATTAATTTGGCCAAGGAAAACCTAATGGTTAGCAATAAGACATATTGTATTACAATCCTGGGAGAGGAACATCTCAGGTTGGAAGGTACTCAGGACATAATCGGAAAGAGTTACTTTCTTAAACGAATGCTAACCTTAGTAACACAAATAGATAAAAGCTTATCCAATGGGGTATGTTGGCCATTCAACAAGTGGATTGACTATCTACCATTTCACAAGAAGTTTGGCCAGTCTCACTAATCTACAAAGGAATTGTCTAGTCTCAGTAGTAAATTGAAGAGCTCTCACTGCAGAGACAAAATATTCCCCCACCAGAAGAGAAAGCTGACGCTTCCCCAAGAAGATGAAATGTAGGACACATGTTAGGACAGCAGCAGCAGCAGCAATGGCTGAACTGGAGAACTGATGTGAGATGGACTTTTCAGTGGGCAGAAGCCAACAGTGGCAGGACAGAGAGCTTTGTTGAACAATGGAGTTGAGATACAGTATTGGAAGGACTGAGAACTTGGTTTAAAAATTAGGTGAAGGAAGCCAATATTGGCAGGACTGACAACATGAGAGATCTCCATGAGGCTTGAGGCTGAGGTGCCTGTGTGCACATTTTAGGAGTTGTCAATAAGGTTCTGTGTTGTCTGTGAGCTATCACATTGGATTTTGGACACAGCAAGCAGTAAGATTGGTGTTGAAATGAGTAGAAAGAGGCTTATGAGTGTCGGGGACATGTCCGACCTCATGGGAATTGGTTTTTTATTCTTGAGGGTGTGACAGGAACAGTTCCCTCTGTGAAGTTAATGAAGGTCAGATATGATATTTCCTTTGTGGCCCTTGCTCTTTTAACAGTTCTTTGTACAGGTGGACTACACAGAAATCAAAAGATAGAGACTATAGAGAGTCTCAGTATCATTAGTCAGAATTTACTAGAGGACATCCATGCAAAAGGGTATTAATTGCTCATTTGTGTGTACAAGTTAAATCTGGAGAAAATGAAAACAAGTCTAAAAGAGTCAAACTATGCTATTGACTATTTCCCATTTGACTTTAGAAAACATTTTAATAATGGATTTGAGATATTGAACACTATTACAAGCGAGGCCAGTGTGAAATGACATTAAAGATATATGAAGAAAGCAAAAGATAATTTAAAAGACAGAAAAGGGGGGAAGTAGAAAAAAGATGTCAGAAGGTAATCTGAAACTTGTTTTTGAATGTTGAGAAGCAAAAAGTAATGGAAGAAATTGTGAAGTAAATATGCTCAAGAGAAAATTTAAATATAGAAACTTGAGAGGACAAAGTATAATAATAAAATGTGCAAAGAAATAGAGGGAAAAAACTCTAAAAGGAAGAATTTAACTTAACATTTTCCAAGCTGGAAAAACTAGAAATGAAAACAAGCTTTAAATTATAATATTGGAGAATTCCATGACCCAAAAATAAATGACACAGGAAGCATCGAGGATAGCTGAAAAGAATTATTGTATCAAGAATAATAAGCTACATTATTGTAAGGGAAATAAATATATGAGGGAAAATAAAACTCTCTTTAGCTTACCAGAGAATTCAAGCCAATACATGATCAATACATGCCGAACAATCAAGGAGACTTCTTTTTCATCTGATCAGGCTCTGGCTGATCTTTCACATACAGCAGCCTCTAACTATACTTTTTAACACCTTTACTGTCAAGTCAGAACCAACTTATATTCAATCCTCCAGTGGGATTTTGGATGCTGTAAATTGCATCAGAGAATATTTCCCATCTTGCTCCTGAAGAGTAGCTGAAGAATTTGAACCAGGAGAGAGGTCTAGCCTTTTGTCTACCATCACAGCTCTCTGCAGATTATGCCTTCAGAGTCCCCAACTAATATTTAGCAAATAGAATTTATAACACATAGGACACTGTTGTTGTTAGGTGTCATCAAGTTGACTACAGCTCATAGCAATCCTGTGAATATAAAGTCAGAACCTCGCCTTATCCTGAACCATCATCATATTCTCTGTCATGTTCAACTCCATTGTTACAGTTTCATCAGACTCATCTCAGTCTTGAAATAATATCCTTGCTGTTAATTATTTTGGAGAAGTCCTTCATAGCAGATTTTTCCGAATGGAATATACCTTTTGATTTCTTTTTTACTGTTGCCATTGGTGTTGATTGTATATCCAAACAAAATGAAGTCACTGACAATTTTAATCTTTTCTTCATATCCTGATGTTACTTGTTACTGTGGTGGTGAAGATTGCTATTTTCTTGATGTTGAAAAGTAACCTATATGGACAGTGAGAGTTTTTCATATTCTTAAGTGTTTCATGGATCTTTAACTTTCTAAAATAAGCTTGTCTACATAACTCACATTGTTGATGAGATTTTTTCCAGTTCTAATGCCTCATTCTTCTTTATATAGTCCACCTTTGGGAATTATGTGTTCAACATACAGATTGAATAGTAATGGGAAAGTGTGAAAATTTGATGCACAGTTTTCCTAATTTTAAATCGTAAAGTATCCACTTTTTCTGTTCAGATAACTGCTTATTTCTCTATGAATAGGTTTCACGTGACAGAATTACATGTGCTGCGATTCTCTTTTTTCTTTATGATGTCCACAATAGTTAAATTATACTGATGATTATGACCACACTGACACAAGATATTAATGGACTTTCATGCTTGGAAAAATAGTTGTTGTTTTTGTTATGTGCCGTCGAGTCGCTTGCGACTCATAGCGACCTTATGTACAACAGCCCTAAACTCCACTCTGTCCTGTGCCAATCGCACTGTCTCTGACACTCCCATCCCAATCATCCCAGTCACTGAATCAATCCACCTCATAGAGGGCCTTCCTCTCCTGCGCTGTCCCTCCACCCTCCCAAGCACCCTCCTCCTCTCTAAGGACCGGTCTCTCCTCACAACATGTCCAAAGTATGTATTTAAGCAAAAAAAAGAGGAAGTTACAGGAGAAAATGGATTGGCAATGGCTTCTGCAATGGACTTAATTATAGCAATAGTTATATGGATGGAATAGGATATAGTAGTGTTTCATTCTACTCTATATAGTCTTGCTTTGAGATTAAACACTTTTGATGACAGCCAACAGTCAAGAGAATATACTTAAACTCATTTTATGGACTTTATTACAGCGTCTGAGGCTCTCAAATGTTAAAGGATGGGTGGTTCATCATCCATTCTGCAGTAGAAATAAGTTTCAGTCTACTTTGTAACAATCTAGTCTTAGAAACCCCATGGGTCTGTTATATGAGTTGAGATAATCTACTACATTGCAAGGTTTTAGTGGGTTGTTTGTGTTTTTTCCCCCCGCTCCTTGTAAAATTAAAGATATATCATTGATTTGCTTCTGTTTCTCAGATAATCACTTGACCTGTGTTAATTTAATATTTTCTTTATCCTCTTTAGCAATAAAACTTAAAAATAAACACATTCTCTCCTACCTTTATATTTTTCTTCTCTTTTGAATAAATTTCTCCATTTAGTATATTATCTATATTGAACATACATAGTATATTTATAGTATAATTGATGAAGAGATTTTTCCAAAAGAGAAGGAAACTGTGAAGGTTGGTTTACCAAAAGAAAAATAAAACCACAAATAACTCTTGGAGAGGATGCAGCCAGAGTACTCTTTTCAGGCAAGGATGAGGCTTCATCTTACATATTCCAGGCATGTTGTTAAGAGAGGCTATTCCTTAGAGAGAGACATGATACTCAGAAAGGTAGAGGATCAGAGAAGGGGAGGAATTCCTTGGCCAGGTGGAATAACATTTTGACTGCTGCAATGGGCTCTACTGTGTCAGGAAGTGTGAGTACGGTACAGAACAGGACAGTGTTCAGATCTGTGGTTCTTTAGGTCACTAATGGGTTGTACTTGAAAGCACCTAACAACAACAATATATTAACCATAGAGAAATTAATCAATATTAATTTATCCTCCTTAAAGATACATAGTTGATTATCAATGGAGTATGTATCTGATCTTTAAAAACAGTTGACTTTATAAGACAGCTCAAGATTAATAATTTTTGCAGTCTTCCTGTAAAACAATATTCCAAATGAAAGAAACTTGTCAGCAAAAGTCTCTATGATAATACTGAAGAGTAAAAACCAATGCTGATTAGAATTTAAAATAATTATACTTGAGAATGAAGTGATTTTTTTTTAAGTTATGAGATTTTTGTTCCTTTTGTATTTATCTCATCCTGATTAATATATGAATTGATTCCTAGACTTGGCCGTTGAATTGATAAAAAACTAAAATATTAGTTATCTCATCCTTTACATAAAAAGCAAATTGTTGTTGTTATCTGCTATCAAGTCATGAAGTCGAGCACATTATATAGCAATTTTTAAAATTTTATTATTATTATCATTAATTTCAATGAACATTTACAGAGATTGTGGATTTCCATTCATTCATTGTTGCACTTTTCTCCCTGCTCACCCCACCTCCACCCCCAAGTTCGCTTTTTCTTTAAAAGCAAAGGAAAGACTCCTTCACTGGTATACAATCCCCTAGCACCCTCCCATCCTCACACCGAGTTTACTCCACTCTACAACCCTCATTCCAAACTCTTATGATAATCATAATGCCCTAAAATATATTACTTACTTTTAAACTGTTCTCATGCAATATTATTCAAAATGGGTGATCCTGGAGGACATTATGCTGAGTGAAATATTTCAGTCACAAAAGGACAAATACTGCATGGTGCCAATGTTGTAGAATGAGGCTGACATCAGAGTGGGGGCAAGTCTGAGAAAAACTGGATAAATTATGTATACCGCATTGAAGCCGATGAAGCAGCAACATTTTTATAAGTCTTCGGTAGAAGACTCTGCATTCAATGGGCATAATGTACCTGAAATGCAGAAATTAATAAAATGTATTATTGTTGTTGTTGATTGCCATCAAGTTGAGGATGATTCATAGCGACTCTGAATAAAAGACCCAATGCCTATCTATAACTATTGTTGTTTCTCCAAGTTCATAGAGTTCCCGTAGGCATGTGGTTTATGAAGTGGATACCACTTCTGTTTCCAAACCTGTTTTACAACTCTACCAAACACCGTCCACATTGAGAAACCATGATGGCATTTGGCACCCCAATGACACAAGGTTCAGCAACACAGCAAAACCAGATTACCTCAGTACAGCAAGTTGACAAAGAGTAAAAAAAAAAAAATGATGTATGAAGTAGAAGAATGTTCCTCCAAAATATAACAAACCTCATCTCACTTAGCAGTGGTTAAGTGCTGTCAAGTTGAATACAACTCATTGCGACCCGATGAACAAAAGACCTGAACTCTTTTCTGTAAATAATATAATATAATTTCTCTATGTTCATAGAGTTTCCAGAGGCATCTGATTTAGGAAGTGGATGCCATTCCTGCTTCCACACCTGAGTCAATCTGAAAGTTCCTCCAAACACTGTCCATGATGAGTAACCATTATGGTATTTGACACATCTATGGCACAGAGTTCAACATCGCAGCAACTCCAAGTTGCTTCAGTGCAGCAAATAGACAAATGACTCCTGTAGCACTTAAAGAATGTTCATACTAATGTTAATAAATTTAACCAATAACACAATAAATTAACTCTTCAACCAATAGTACAAACTAAAACTTTTTTTACATGACCTTCATCAAGACACGAGAAACCAATTCTAGAGTGGAACCACTTCAGGAGATTCCAGGCCAGCCGCAATAAAGTGCACTAGTTCGTATTTGTAAATATATCAAGGTACTAGGTCATGATTTTCCAAATTGCTTATCATGCATCTGAGAGCTGGACAATGAATAAGAATGATAGCAGATGTGTGGAGAAGAGTGTTGAGCATATCGTGAACTGCCGAGAGGACTAAAGGGTCTGTCCTGCAGAGGTTAAAACCAGGTTGGTCCTTGAAAGTAAGTATTTTAAAACTCAATTTAATGTTCTTTGGTCATGCTGTTAGGATGAACCAGTCCTTGGAGAAGAATCTCTTGTTTAGAATGGAGGAGGATCAGTGCAGGAAGGAAAAACTCTGGATGAGATGGATTGACACAGTGACTGTGACAGTTGGGTCAGGAGTGTAAAAAAGACTATGAGGTTGGCTCAAGGATGGCAAAGTTCAGGGCATTGTTGCTGTGAGTTGCAGTTAACTCAGTGATGGCACATATCAACAATACAGTATACACAAAAAGAAAAAAGATCTCAAAGTAAATTGATAACATTTATAAAAGAAGTTTTTAAAAGTAATTTTAAAAAAGAATTAAAAGAGTACTGCAAATGCAAAAATGTTTTAAAAGATAGTAGGTTTGCTTTTTTTTTTTTTACCTTAATGAGTATAAAGAAAAGAAGGCATTTGGAAGACCAAAGATTGATTAAAACTAAGCTTTACAGTTGGGAAAAAAAAAAGGTTTTTCTGTGCATAATTTTCAACCAATTAAATTGCCTCAAGGTAAGATACAAATTACAAAACTTACCGTAACAGTAATACTTAAAAATCATTAACTGGATTAAAGCACATCAGAAAGTGGGTTTAATTAAGATTAGGATATACAAGAAACACTTTAAAATGAACAAAATGCCTTAGGGAAGAAAGTGAGTGTAACCACCAAACATGATAAGCTCAAGGTATTAAAAATTAATGACAGAGAGAAAAAGAAAGAGAAGAAGAGAAAGAAATTTAGTACTATGAGATTTGTATATTGAAAGAAAATTCATTATGCTTATTGATACATGAATATAGAGCTGCTAGAATCAAACTGAAAAGCAAATTTTTAAGTTAAGCTAGTGTTAAAAATACAATGATTTTAAGTCGCTGTTGCCAGAGGCTTGAAGTACTCTTGATCTTTAGTTGTCAATGTCCAAAAAGTATTCTATAAACAAATAGAATTCCCAGGTGTCCGTTTCCGTTATCCTCATGAAAAGTAATGGCAGAGAATTGTTTTATGAAGGATGTTGCATCATTTTGGTTTTGAACTGGGAGTGCTTATTATAGTTAACGCCCTGTTTTGCCAATGTTTATCAGGGTGTGTTACTGGGGACAGGTAATGTATCATTCTGGACACATAGCTTTTTAAGAGTAGCTACATCTATCTTGATCCAAAAACTTTCATCCTCGTGATTGCAGAAAGGTTTTTTGATAGAGAACTTGACTTTCAGTTTGTTTCCATGAAAAAATGTAACTGACAGCAGAGGGAACTTACCTTGGTGTTCAAAAAGGAGTCAAAAGAATATTTTTGTTTCAAGAGTCTACAATAGTTTTTAGTGTTTAATTTTTATCTTGGTTCTTCATCTTTGAAAGTGAGTATATTGCATTTCTATTATCTGCTATGCTGATATGAACACATGACTTGTTTTGGTCATGATAGGTGTACAAAGGCGTCATGTCACCTCTAAGCAGATATGTAAAACTTAGAAAATTCACTCTTTATATGTTAACTGGCTTCTATTATTTCCACAACACTAAAATTGGTGTTTCTAATGAAAGAATGATCCTTATTAAATTAAGCAATGTTTTCTTTAGTCCACAACATAAATGGTACAGCTGCACCAAATTTTACTGATTTTTTTTAAGCTGAAATACTTGCGCTTCCTACATTCTGTGTTTTTCTCCCATGCCTCTTTATATATTTTCCAAGTTTTCATTTCATTTCACATATCCTAAAACTTAGTCTGTAACATAAGTTAAAAAAAAATAAATCTTTGTTTTATCCTTTCCAGATTGTACATTGCTAACTGTATTTGGCAGTCGCTTTAGTACCATATACTAGGCTGTCTAAGCTTGATCCCAGTTCATCTCTGATGCATTTTATGGTTTTGAGCTTTACTCCCAGTTCTCCAATCAACCTTGAGTTGAATTTTGTATATATGGTGCGAGATGTGGATCATGTTTCAGCTTTCTGAAGGAAGCAGTCCAGCTTTTTCCAGCACAATTTGATAAAGAATTGTCAATTTCCTATTTCGTAGGTTATAAGTCCTTTTCTAATATCAGTTAACTATAGATAGCTGGGTCCGTTTCTGGGTTCTCAATTCTGTTCCATTAGCCATTGTAGCAGTACCATGCTGTGTGGCAATTACCACTGTGTGGTAGGTTTTGAGGTCAGGGAATGCCATTCTTCCCACTTCATTTTAGTCATTCAGAAAAACTTTGCTTATTTGGTGTCTCTTTCCTCTCTGAATAAACTTAACAATTTCTCTTTAAATCTCCTTGAAATATGAATTTGGTATCTGGATTGGGATGGTGTAGAACATGTAGATTGCTTTTGATAGGATTTTCATTTGCACAATACTGAGTCTTCCTCTTTATAAACAGGGCACATTTTCCCATTTGTTTAGGTCTTTTATTGTGTCTTGCCGAAATGTTCTGTCATTTCTTTATGTCTCTTTGAAATCTCTAGTAAGGTTCACTCCCAAGTATCTCAATTTGTGGTTGGCTAATGTAAATGAAGTTGCTTTTTTGGTTTCCTCTTCTGAGATCTCTTTGTTGCTGTAGAACAATTCCACTGATTTTTGGATATTAAATTTATATCCTGCCACTCTATTAGATGGGTCTACTAGCTCTAACAATTTGTTGGGAGTATTTTTTGTTTGTTCTTGATTTTCTGTTTTTTTTTTCTTTTATTTTTGTTGTTGTTGAGTCCTTTGAGTTTTCTGTGTACACTATCCTATCATCTGCCTATAGCAATAGTTTAACCATCTCTTTGCTGACCTGGAAGCCTTTTATTTCCTTCTCTTGCTGTATTGCCCTAGCAAGCATCTCCAATAAAATATTGAATAGAAGTGGTGACAGTGGGTATCCTTATCTGGTCCCTGTTATTAAGGAAAACAGTTTTAGTCTTTCTCCATTGAAAATGATATTGACCCTTGGTTTTGTGTATACACTTTTCACTATGCTGAGGAAATGAGACCTTCTAAATATTAAATCCCTATGCGCATCAAAAACATTTTCCATTTGCAACTTTTTTTAGAAAGTGCCACACCACTTTTCACAGTGGTTGCACCATTTCACGCTTCCACCAACAATGAATAAGGGTTTCAGGTTCTCCACAACCTCGCCAGCATTTGTTGCTTGCTCTTCTGTTAAATTTTGCTATTCTTACTGGGGTGGATGATATCTCATAGTTGGTTTGATTTGCGTCTCTCTTAGAGCTAGGGATTTTGAACATTTATTCATGTCCTTGTTGGCCATCTGAATGTCTTTTCTGGTGAAGTGTCTGTTCATATCCTGTGCCAATTTTTCTATTGGATTATTTACCTTTATCTTTTTGTGGTGCTCAAGTATTTTATAAATTCTAGATATAAGCCCCTTATCTGACATGTAATTATTAAATACTTTTTCCCAGTGGGTGGCTTCCCTTTTTACCCTGTTGGAGAAGTTTTTGGATGTGCATAGGGTTTGATTCTTAGAAGGTCCCACTCATCTATTTTATCTTCTCCTGGTTATAGATTTTTCAGGATACTTGGAAGGCTGTTTATATTGTGGATTAGGACTACTAAAGTTGTAAATGGCCTGTACCAGATGCACCTTAGTCTCCAGAGACACACCATTGCTCTTGAGTACTTTAGAGAGGTCCCTAACAGTAGACTTTCCCATGGCAATACATCTTTTAATTTCCTGGCTGCTGGTGCCTTGAGTGTTGACTGTGGAGCTGTGCAAACTGAAGCTGTGAACAATCTCAATCTCTTCACCATTCATCCTGATGCTGCCAATTGGTCCAGTAGTGAGAATCTTTGTCTTCAAATTGAGCCTCAATTCATATTGAAGGCTGCAGTCCATGACCCTCTGCAGCAAGCACTTCAGGTCTTCCTCAGTTTCAGCAAGCAGGGTTGTTTCATCTGCATAATGCAGATTATTGATAGATCTTCCAGCAATCCTGACCTCACATTTCTCCTCATTGAGCCCAGCCCCCCGGATACAGCGTACACGTTGAAAAGGTACACATCCCTGGTGTACACCCTTCCCAAATTTGAACTATGCAGTGTTTCCTTGCTCTGTTCTGACAACTGCCTCTTGGTTCAAGTATAGGTTTTGCATTAGCACAATCAAGTGTTCTGGGATTCCCATTCTTCTCAGAGTCAGCCACAGTTTGCTATGATCCACCCAGTCAAACGCCTTTGCATAGTCAATGAAACACAAATACATTCCTCTTGTATTCCCTGCTTTCAGCTAAGGTCCATCTAATATTAGTTACAGTATCTCTAGTACTACGATCCCTTCTAAACCCAGTCTGGACTTATGGCAGTTATCTCTGATGTGCTCTTCCAGTCCTTTTTGGATAATCTTCAGTAGAATCTTGCTTTTATAGAACGATATTGTTCTATAGTTTCCACACTGTGTTGGGTCACCCTTTTTGGGATGGGAACAAATATAGATCTCTTCAAGTCAGTTGGACAAGTAGTTGTTCTCCAGATTTCTTGGCACAACTTGGTGAGCACATTCAGGGCAGCATCTGTTAGCTGAAATATGGCAATTGGTATACTATCTATTCCTAGGGCCTTATTTTCTTCCATATCCTTCAAAGCAGCATGAACTTCTTCCTTCATATGCTCTTGCTCATATGTTGTTTCATGAAATTCTTCTTTGTCTGCCAGTTCCTTTTGATACAGTGACTCAGTATAGTCTTTCCACCTTCTTTTAATATTTCTTGGATCATTTAATACTCTTCCTAAAACATCCTTGATTATAGCAACCTGAGGTGTGAATTTGTTCTTCAGTTCCTTGAGCTTAAGAAATGCTGAGCAAGTTTGGCTTTTGATATTCTGACTCCAATTCATTGCACATTTCATTCTAATATTTTGCTTTGTCATCCTGTGATGCCTTTTTAAATCTTCTATTCAACTCTTTAGTATCTTGAATTCTTCCTGTTGTTTGGCTTCTCTGTGCTCCCGTGCAATTTTCAGAGTCTCTTCTGACATCAATTTTGGTCTTTTCTTCCTCTTCTGTCTTTGCAGTGACCGTTTGCACTCTTCCTGGATGATACCCTTGATATCCTCCCACAAGTCATCTGGTCTTTGCTCATTACTGGTCAAGACCTCAAACCTGTTCCTGAGATGGTTCTGAAATTCAGGTGGAATAGACTCAAAGTCATATTTTAGTTCCCGTGAATTTGGTTTAATTTTCCTCAACTTTAGCTTGAACTTGCATATGAGTAGTTGGTGGTCTGTTCCACAATCAGCTCCTAGTTTTCACAGCTGATATTGTGCTTCTCCTGTGGTTCTTTCCACAGATGTAATCGATCTGATTTCTATGCATACCATCAGGTGAGATCCATGTATATAACCTGCATTTAAGTATCTTAAAAATATATTTGCAATGAGTAAGTTATTGATTGTGCAGAATTCAGTCATTCTCTCTCCAGCTCCATTTGTGTCCCTGAGTCCATCTTTTCCAACTACTGAATCTTCTTGTCTGTTCCCAACCTTTACATTCCAGTCACACATTATTATAAATTCATCTTGATTGTATATTTGATCGATCTCGGACTGTAAAAATTGGTAGAAATCTTCTATTTCCTCTTCCTTGGCTCTAGTTGTTGGTGCATATAACTGAATAATAGTGGTATTCACTGAACTTCCTTGTATGCGTGTAATAACATAACATCCTGTCACTCACAATAGTGTACTTCAAGATGGATCTAGAAATGACTTTCTTAACTATAAAAGCAACTCCATTTTTCCTCACCTTTTCAACTCCAGAGTAATATATCATATGATCATTTGACTCAAAATGCCCCATGCCGGCCCATCTCATCTCGCCAATGGCTATTATGTAAATATTTATGCGTTTCATTTCTTCCTTAACAATATTTAATTTTCCTACATTCAAGGTTCTCACATTCCATGTCCCAATCACTAGGGTCTGCTTACTACTGCTCCTTTTCCTTTGTATTTCCATATTTGAAAGTGCCACCTCAGTTGCCCTTTTTGTTATTTTACATGTGTTCTGTTGTACATAGGGGAATATTTGTTTTCAGAGTCCTATCTAAAGGTTTGAATTGCAGCGATGCCACTTTAAAGCCTAAGGTGCACCATACTCAATCTATTGTCTTTCCAGTCACTGCTAAGTGTCTGAGAGCTTGACAATGCATAAGAATGACAGGAGAAGAAATGATGTCCTTGAGTTGTGATGTTGGAAAATAGTATTGAATATTTCATGAACTCTCAAAATAACAAACTTGTCTTAGAGAAAATATAATTGGAGTTCTCCTTAAATGAAAAGATGACAAAGATTCATACCATATACTTAGGGTATATTGTTTAGAGAAGCTATTTATTCTTTGGTGATAGGTAGCATTTGTGGAAAGTTGTCTGGTCAGTAAAAGATAGGTCAGTGAGATGGATTAATATAATATCTGTAACAAGGTAGTCAAGTACTTTGGGGAGAATAAGAATGGTACAGAATCCTATATGACTCATATCTGTTGTTCATAGGACTGTTACGAGTCATATGTTGAGATGTAATTTATATTGAGCATACAATAAAGTTTACCTGATCCAGGCCATGGTCTTTGCAATTACTTATTATGCATCTGAGAGCTGGACAACGGCTAAGATGACTGAAGAATTAATGTCATTGAGTTGTGGTGCTGGAGAAAAGTCTTGGACATACCATGGTATCTCAGTTTTAGAGACTAAGAGTTCAAATCAAGGTTTCAGTTGCTTTCATTCTTTCTGAGATCATTGAGAAAAGAAATTCTTGTGAGCCTCTCGCTAGCTTCTCTTGGTTCCCAGTATTTCAGATATTTGTTTGCTGTATTTGCCTCTGTTCTTATATATGTTTCTACATTTCTCTTGTCTCTGTGTGGCTCTTCCTTTTATTCATAAGGATTCAAGTCGTACCAAAGAGTATTATTCTCACACTGGTGGGGCTTCATATTAGTCTGCTATCTTCTTTTTAAAAAAGAAAAAATTAACCTTTTTCCATTGTTGCACATTTTCTTCACTCTCCCCACCTTCTTCCCCATAATATACCCATGTTCTAGATTGTCGTAATACTTGTAATACCTAAGTATACATTCCTTTCAGACAGTTCTTCGCCTCGTCTGATCCAATGCAGTATTCATTATCTAGCCACCTTTTTCCCATTCTGCCCCCAACACTTTCTATGTCTGTCCTATTCTATAACTATGGTGTTATGCAGCATTTACTCTATTGAGACTGAGACATTTCACTCAGCATAATGTTCTCCAGGCTCCCCCATGTTGTGTGATGTTTTATGAGTTCATTGTTTTCTTCAATGCTGCATAATATTTAATTGTTTGAATGTATCATAGTTTTTATATCTCTTTAGTCTTTGATGGACACTTAACTTGCTTCCAATTCTTTGCAAATAAAATATGAGTGTACATACATAGGGTCGCTATGAGTCGCAAGCGACTCGACGGCACAAAACAACAACAACAACAATACATCAGTTCAAGTCATGGTCCTGGTTTCTCTAGGCTATAATTCCAGAAGTGAAATTGCTAGGGCAAATAGTGTTT
This sequence comes from Elephantulus edwardii, assembly GCF_000299155.1. Classification (NCBI taxonomy): domain Eukaryota; kingdom Metazoa; phylum Chordata; class Mammalia; order Macroscelidea; family Macroscelididae; genus Elephantulus; species Elephantulus edwardii. The sequence continues at coordinate 4,377,025 of NW_006399892.1, read as the reverse complement.
CTATTTCCAACTTTATGAGAAATCACCAGACCACCTTTCATTGTGGTTGTACCATTGTCCATTTCCAAGAACAGTGAATGAGTCCCCACCTCTTTATAACCTTACCAGCACTGGTTTGCTTGTCTGTTGATTTTTTTAAATTGTTGTTGGAGTGAGGTAATATTTCATAGTTTGGGGTTTTTTTTTTTCTTCTCTCTGATAGCTAGAGATTTTCAACATTTCTTCATGCTGTTGTATGCCATCTTAATGTTTTCTTTGCTGAAGTGTCCATTCACAGCCTGTGCCCATTTTGTGTTTGGGTTGTTTACCTTTTTCTTGTTGAGAAGATGGAGTATTTTATTAATTTTAGATATAAGATATAAGTACTTTATCAGATATGTTATTATCAAATACTTTTTCTGGTCTGTGTGTTTTTTTCTTTTCTTGCTGGAGATTTTTTTTTTTAATTCTCAGAAGGTCCTATTCATTTATCCTTTCTTGGCTGAATGTTTTTCTCATTATCTTTTGAAGACTGTTCATTCTGTGGATTAGATCTTCTAGATTTATTCCTAGGTTTTCTTTGATGAATTTATGACGTTTGGTTTTACTTCTAGGTCCATGATCCACCTTGAGTTGGTTCTTTCCAGGAATAACAAAGAATAAGAGAATATACATGCAAGAAGCTGAGCAAAGGCATATCATAGTCTGTCTAATTCATCAGAATCAAAGACAAGGACAGAGTTCTGAAAGCAACTAGGGAAAAATGAAAAGTAATTTATAAAGAAGAGAAAATATAACAAAGTGCTGATTTCCCAGCGGAAACCACACAAACATGTCAATATATTCTACGATTCTATTTTCAAAGAGGATCTAAAACTCTGTTTTCAAAGAGGGACAAGTTGACATTTACAGTACAGAGATTTAACATATCTTTTTGGAGAGCAAAGGTTTCATCTATGTAGTCTTCTAGTATGGAAAAGATGTAAATTTATGGGTTGATGTAAAGGTTGTATTTTTACTTAGCTCCAACAATTAACAGTATTATAAAATAGTGAAAACTCTTTCTTAGTAGAAATGTTTAAAATATTTGATAGATGACTATTTAAACATACCATAAAAATTAGTAGACTTAATTCATAGTATAGACTAAAAACAAATGGTATATCTTGGGAAATATACAGCTAAAATGCTTTTTGAAGTCATGAGTGGTGAAACTTTGTCTCACATACTTTTGGTATGTTTCTAGGAAAGGCTATTTCTTGGAAAGGTATAAAAAGCTTGGAAAAGTGGAGAGTTAGAAAAAGAGAGGAAGACCCTCAACAAGATGTATTGTGAGTGCATTAATGGGCTTAAGTATGTCAGAGAGAAAAAAGATGGCACAGGATAGGACAGGGTTCAGATATATTGTTCAGAAGATTGCTGAGTCATACTATACTTAATGGCACCTAATAACCACCACCACATAGAGTAAGGTGCACATGATTCAAGATGTAGTTTCTCCCAATTGTTTCCTGTGCATCTGAAAGTTGTACCATGAATGAGGAATACTGAAGGAGAATCAACGTCTTTGAACTGGAGTGTTGGCAGAAAGTACTTAATATCCCATAGACTTCCAAAAGAACAAACAAGTCTGTCTCGGAGGAAGTGTGAACAGTGTGTTTCTTTGAATCAAGTATGGTGAAACTATGTCTCACTCTGAGCATCAATTATGAAATTATGTCTCACTTACTTGGAGCAACCTATACTTAGAATAGGTAAACACTGCATGGTTCAAAATCAAGAAAAGAGTGCATCAGGGCTGGATCCTGTCTCCATATCTTTTCAATCTATATGCAGAACACACCATTTGGGAAGTAGGGCTCTATGAGGAAAAATTGGTATCAGGATTGGAGGAAGACACATCAACAACCTACATTATACAGATGGCACAACCTTGCTTGCTGAAACTGAAGAAGACCTGAAGTGCTTGCTGTAGAAGGTTAAGAACTGTAGTCTTCAATATGTATTGAAGCTCAACATCAAGAAGACAAAGATTCTCACTGCTGGGCCAATTGACAATATCATGATAAATGGAGAAGAGATTGAGGTTGTTGACAATTTCACCTTGCTTGGCTCCACAATCAGCACTCTTACCAGCCACCAAGAACTTGAAAGATGAATTGCATTGAGCAAATCTGTTGTCAGAGGCCTCTCCAGAGTACTGAAAAGCAACGATGTCAGTCTAGAGGCTAAGGTGTGCCTGGCCCAAGCCATGGTCTTCAAAATTATTACTACACATCAGAAAGTTGAGCAATGACTAAGGATGACAGAAGAAGAATTGATGTCTTTGAAATGTGGTGTTGTAGAAAAGTCTTGAACTTACCATGGACTGCCAAGAGAACAAACAATCTTGTCTTTGAAAGCTTGAGACAAAGTTTCTTATTGAAAGCTAATATTTTGAAGCTCTGTCTCACACACTTGGGCACGTGGCCAGGAGAGACTGGTCATTGGAGAAGGACATCATGCTTGGAAGGGTGGAAGGACAGAGCAGGAGAGGAAGACCCCTTAATGAGATGAATTGATACAGTGACTGGGGCAATGAGGGTTGGTGAGTCAGAATTAGTGAGACTGGCTCAGGACAGAGAAGGGTTTAGAGTTGTTGTACGTCACTATGTACACTATGGGTCACTATCAGTCACAGGCAACTTGATGGCTCATAACGGCAACAACAACTATGAACATGCTGTCAAGAGGAGTAAGTTCTTATAAAAATATATCATCGAATATGTAGAGGGTCAGAGAGACAGAGGAGAACGTTCAATGAAATCAATTGACAAAGTGGCTGGAGCATATAAAATAAAATTATAAGGATCACACAAGATAGGACAAGGTTCAGGTTTGTTGTTCCAAAGGCAGTTATTAGTCATAAAGAACTGAAAGGCAAGTAACAGCAACAATAGTCACTTACATAGTTTTGACATTTAATGCATCATAAGGTGCCCACTCTACATAGCAAATGGGAGCAATGATTTCATTAATCGGTACCAAACTCAAAATCATCTTTAGAACTGACAAAAAGGAAACTTGTTTTCCCCCCACATACTCTGGGCATGTTTTCAGGATGGACAAATTCTTGGAGGACTTTATTCCTGGAGAAATGAAAGGTTAGCAAAAGAGAAAAAGACCTTTGACAAGATGGATTGACAGAGCAATGACAAAAAAGCTTAAACACAGTCGAGACTGCAAATACAGTACAAGATTGCATAGAATTTTGCTCTGTTGTACATAGTGCCGTTTTGAACGGAAGCTGACTCTATGAGGGCTAATAACAATAATGTAGTCCTTTCAGATTTTATTGAATGTTAATTGAATTTATTTGTTTATTTATATAGAATGTATTTATCTTTTTTAATATTGTTATGTATTATCAAATTGGACTGACATAGCTAAATGTTCAGTACATGATAGTTTAATATTATATTTTATTTAATACAATTTTTCCAAGAAACATAGGATAAAAATTACATTCATTATCCATGTATCCATCCTTTATTTTATCTATCCAAAGGTTTTATTAAAGATAAAAAGTACAGAATTTTCATGGAAGAGCCTTAGGAGACATCATAAATTAAAAGAAAGTAAAAGAATTAATTCCAAATAAGCCTATATCCAGTTTTCAAAGCAATCTATCCTTTATGGCAAAAGTGAATAATAAACAAGCTGGGTTAAATGCTTTCTTTCCTGTTTCCCTCACTTTCTGGCATAAGCTGGAAAAATAATTAGGCTAAATTCTTTCAAACTACAGTATTGATATAAAAGAACTTGTCTAGTACATGGACGAAGTTCTTTCAGAAACATGTTGTATTTTTCCTTGTAAGTCACAGATGCTAGCTGTTTTCACATCAAAATAATGATGTTAGTCATGAGCTTCTTGGAAAAGCATTTTTTTAAAAAAAACCCCAAACTTTTGAGCAGATGCGATAGGAGATGTGTTCTTCCAAGCAAATGAAAAGAGTCATGTTTTGTGCAGAATATCATGATCAGAAATTCTTTGCCAGTAGTCCTCGAACAGACATTTTATGTGGCTGCTTAAAAGTCATCAGAGAAAAATCTCAGGTCTAAAAAAAATAGATAGGATCCTATAAGAAGTGGCATATCAAAAGGCAAGCTAGGGTCCTAAAAATGAGAAACTTATTCAGAGACAAGAATCCAGACAAAGCATTCAAGTGAGCAATATCTACTTTTATTCACATATTTTACTCTAAATATATGATCTGAGTACTTATAAATGCAATCTATTGGGTACCATCGAGTTTACTACAACTCAGAACAACCCTCAGAACACCAGAGCACAACCTTGCCCTGTCCTGATCCATTCTTGCAATCTCTGAAATGCTCAAACCAATGGTTACATTCATTGTGTCCACATCTCAGTGAGGGTATTCTTCCCTTTCACTGACACTCTACTTTTCCCATTGTAGTGTGTTTTTCCAATAACTGCTTCCTGAACACAAGACACATGTCCAAAGTAAGTGAGGAGAATTTTCACCACCCTTGACTCTGAGGAACTCCCTTATTACACTTCTTCCAAGACAGATTTAATTGTTCTTTTGACAGACTTGACTGTTCTTTTGAAAATGTCATGGTTTGGATCAGATGCAACTTAGTTTTCTAACTGACATCTTTCCTCATTAGCAATTTAAAGAGTGTAGAATTTAATGGAGTTTTTTGTTATTGTTGTTATGTGCCATCGAGTTGCCTGTGACTCATAGTGACCCTATGTACAACATCCCCAAACTCTGCTGTATCCTGTGCCCAACTTATTGTTTCTGACACCCCCCTACCTTCATTACCCCAGTCACTGAATCAATCCATTTTATCGAGGGTCTTCCTCTCTTGTGCTGTCCCTTCACCGTCCCAAGAATAATGTTCCTTTCCAAGGACTGGACCCGCCTTGCAACATGTCCAAAGGATGTCAGACTAAGCTTCAGAATCCTTTCCTCCAAGGAGCAGTCTGGTGTCACCTTCTCTAGGATAAACTTGTTTGTTCTCCTAGTAGTCCAAAGTACATTCAATACTCTTTTCCAGCACCACAATTCAAAGGTGCCAATTCTCTTTCTATCATCCCTAGTCATTGTCCAGCTATCCAATGTATGGAAAGTAACTAAAAAGACATGACCTGTATCAGGTGCACCTTAGTCTCCAGACTGGCATGGTTGCTTTTCAGAATTTTGGGGCGGTCTCAGACAGAGTTTTATACCCAATGTAGATACAGTGGCAAGACCTGGAAACTTCTCTCATACTACTGCTTACCTAAACTTAATCACTACCTAGCTTTTAGGAAGGTCTGTTGCTCTAATGGTCAAGGAGTTGCCTTGACATCCAAAAGGCAAGTAGTATGAATCCATCAGATTCTCCAAGGGAAAAAAATGGGCAATCTCCTTCAGTGCTATCTACTGCATCTGAAAACCTAAAGGAGGGTCAAGTAGGATTCATTTCCAACCCAATACCATACAACAACAACAACAACTACAATTCTGTTTTAACAAAGACATGTTGTACTATTAAACAACTTACAGAAGAATGAAATGACATATTTGGACTTTTTTGTGTATATCTGACCCCTTTCCCAGCATGATGTCTTTTTCTAAGAACTGGTTCCTCGTGAGAATATGTCCAGGGCATGTAAGATAAAGTTTCACCAGGCAGCCTTGCCTCTAAAGAGTTACTGCTCTTCCACCAAGAAAGACTTATTCGTTGTTTTGTCCATACGTGGGATTCAGTATTCTCAAAACCCACAACTCAAAGCATGGATTCTTTTGCTGTCATCCTTATGACTGTCTTTCAGGTGCATGTGGAACAGTTGAAAAGAACAATAAGCACACCATAGTCTTAAAACTGACAACCTTAATATTTAGTACTTTGAAGGCCTTTGACTTTCCAAAGCAACACTCCTTTTTTAATTTTTTGACTGTTGTTACTACGGATGTTGAGTGTGGATCCAAATAAAATAAAATTACTGACCACTTCAAACTTTCCTCCATCTGTCATGGGGTTGCCTATTGGTCCAGTGATGAAAACTTTTGTTTCTTGAGGTTGAGATGTAATCCACAACGAAGGCTGAAGTCTTCGATATTCTAAAGTAAGTATTTTGAGTCCTCTTCACTTTCTGCAAGTAAGATTGTGACATCTGCAAAACACAGGTTGTTAATAAGACTTTCTTTAATCCTGATGTGACATTCTTCTTCAATAGTTCTGCTTTTAAAATTATTTGCTCATCATACAATTTTAATAAGTACAGAGAAAGAATTCAACATATACTTTTCAGCAAACACTGTTCCTGATTTTAATATACACAATGATCCCTTGTTATTTTGGGACAGTATTTCCTTGGTCTACAAAAGGCTTTTTGCATGTATGTACCATTCTTCTGTTAGTTTGCAGTACTGTGGAGACTTGCACTTTGCTTTGATATAGAAAGTTATGCCACCGGTAATTCAAATACCAACAGGGTCTTATGTGGTGAACATACTCTACCAGTTTTCATAATAAGATTAGCTAAGAAGAAGGAATTGTCATTATTAGTCCTTACTTTTACTTTTATAAAATTTTTATTTTTATTGATTCTTTAACAAAGTTCATACATGCTATTTTTTGTACCATATTTTTCCGAATTGTGTGACACTATGATTAGATCCCCAGCTCATTTTCACCCATCTGCTCCCATCCTACTCCCCTTCAAATACTCACAGAGGTTGTGTAAGTTATCTCTTTCTACAATACTGGTCATATACAGTATTTGTCTTTATGGGACTGACTTAGTTCACTTTTTGTGTGCACCATAATTACTCAATCTATTTTATCATCATTGGACATTTGGGCTATTTCCAAGTCCTTGCAATGATGAATAATGCTGCTGCAAACATTGGTATACAAATTTCCTTCTATGACTCAGTTCTAAATGTTTCAGGGTATATTTCAAACAGTGGAATAGCTGGATGATATAGAAATTTTATGTTCAGCTTTTTGAGGAAATGCCAAATCGCCTTTCACGGTGGTTATACAATATTACAATCCCACCATCAGTGTACAAGAGTTTCTATCTCTCTATTTCCTCTCCAACACTTCTTATGTGCTGTCCTATTAAACTTTGCCACTACCATTGGTGTGAGATGGTAGGTATCTCATTGTGATTTTGATTTGCATCTCTCTCTCTCTTTTTTTTTAAAAATTTAGGTTGTTTATTTTTCATTTCAATGAACATCTACAGAGATTTTGGGATTCCATTCATTCATTGTTGCACCCTTCTCCCCGCACAAACCCCTCCCACCTCCCCGTTTGCTCCTCTCCTTGAAAAGCAAAAGAAAAACTCCCTCATTGGTACACAATCCCCCCCCACCCCCCTCCGCACCTCCCCAAACATTTGCATCTCTCTTTTTGACAGTGATTATGAATATTTCCTAATGTGTCTATTGACTATATGAATATCTTCCTTTGTGAAAACTCTTTCCATGTCTTTTGCCCATTTTGTAATTGTGTTATCAGGGATTATTAGGGGTTTTTTTGGTTTTTGTTTTTTGGTTTGGTTTTTTTTTTTTTGTTTTGTTTTGTGGAGGCCTTATAGTATTCTGTAAACGTTTTATATGAGACCTTTGTCTTAAATTATATTGCCAAATGTTTTTTCCAACTCAGTAGGTTTTCTTTTCGCTCCACCAGAAAATGTTTTTGATGCACACAGAGACTTAATATTTAGAAATTCATCAATTTTATCCTTTCCAGATTGTGCATTACTGTCTGTCTCTGGCACTCTCTTTATATCATAGATGAGGCTGTCTAGGCTTGATCCCAGTTTTTCTATGATTAATTTTTATGGTTTTGAACTTTACTCTCTGGTCTCTGATCCATCCTGAGTTGATTTTTTTATATGGTGTGAGTTGTGGAACTTGTTTCAGCCTTTTGTATATAGCAGTCCAGATTTGCCAGTATCATTTGTTGAAGAGGTTTTCATTTTCCCATTTGATAGCTTTTATTTCCTTGTTGAATATCAGTTGACCAAAGATCGATGAGTCCATTTCTGGGTTCTCAATTCTATTCCATTGGTCTGTGTGCCCGTTGTTGTTCCAGTACCTGCTGTTATTAGTTGTCATTAAATTAAATTATGATTTGGAGCTCATAGTACTCTAAGAACAAAGAACAAAGTCACTTCCTGATATTGTGTTATACTCAAAATCTTTGATATGTCAAAGCCAATTCTTGAAGTCACTATTAACATAATTCTATGAAGGTCTCTCAGTAGCTGTCTCTCTCTGTGTGTTTCTGCCTTTTTGTTGACCCTCTACTTTATAAAAAATTATCAATAATTTCTCTAATTATGAAAACTGTATATTGAGCAAATAATTTGAGATTACCAGATTATATGAAGAAAAACATGAAATTAGGACTAGAGAAAGACTCATCAACAACCTGTATTATAGTGATGACACAACCTTATTTAATGAAAGTGAAAAGAAGTTTAAAGTTGCCAATGATTTCATTTTACTTGGATTCACACCACCAATGGTAACAGAAGCTAAGACATAAAAGATGTGCTGCTCTGGAAAGTCTCCTGTCATGGATTCTCTAAATTTTTAAAGGACAAGGACATCAGTTTATTGCTTGATCCAAGCCATAGTCTTTTCAATCACTTCCCATAAATGTGAAAGTTGGGCAATCAATAAGGATGACAGAAGTAGAATTGATGCCTTTGAGTTATTATTTGACAAGAGTACAGAATATCCTATGCACTACTAAAAACCAAGCTAATCTGTCTTGGAGGAAGAACAAACTTGCTATTCCTTAGAGACAAAAATGACGAAACATCATTTTACACACTTTGTGCACGTAATCAGGAGGATCCAATGCTTGGAGAATTACATGATTAGAAATGTGGAGATCAGAGAAAGAAAGAAGGGTTCACAGTGAGTGTAATAATATACTTGAGCATATCATATCTCGTGAGAATGAATTAAGCTGGGGTAAGGTTTACATCTTTTGTTTATAGGGTTTCTATGAGCTGTAGTTGATGGTATGGCACCTAAGCATGAAAATTTTATCAAATATAATGTCTTTCTTCAGGTACTGATCTCTCCCAATAATATGTCCAAACAAATTGAGTCATTTTTACCTTCCTCATTACTAATAAACATTCTGGTTGCACTTTTTAGCTGGCTACAAATACCTTGCTTATTCTTCTGGAATTCTATGGTCTATTCAATGTTCTTTATCCACATTGTAGTTCAAATCCATTAATCTATCTTTATTCCTTCTAATTCTTTGTTCAGCTTTTACATGCATACGTAGTATTTTTGTATTCAAATGACATTTTCGCTTTTTCACGTGACATGTAGTTTCCAACCTCTTGACTGCATCTTTAGGGGTAATTAATTACGAATTAAAATAAAACAGAATACTTGGAAACTTCAAACTTTTCTCTATTTATCATGATGTTGCTGTTGGTATAGCTGATACATATTGTGGAAAGTGCAACCAGAACGTTGCTTGGAGCCAAAGTTGACAACGTTTCATCTCACATGTTTTGGACATGTTGTTAAGAGACTATATTCCTTGAAAAATGATATCGTGGTTAGAATGGTTGGTAGCAAAGAAGAAGATCCTTAATGAAATGAATTAATGTAGTGTTTGTGGCAGTGGACTCAAATGAATCTGGGAACAAGAGTTCAAATCTCTTGTTCATGGGCTTGCTTTGAATCACACTCAGCTAGAGGGTACTTAACAACAGAAACAAGAACAATCATGATATTGCTCTTGGTCCAGCTGTAGGGAATTTTGTTTGTGTTATGTTAATATATGCTGATTATATTGGTACTGAAGGTCTTTGATCTTCATAAGTAAGTGCTTCAAACCCTCTTTTTGGCACAAAGTTTTATCATCTACATATTGCAGATTGTTAATGAGTCTTCCTCTGATTTCAATTCCACATTCTACTTTTTAATAAAATTTAATGTTAATTTTTATTTTAATGAACATTTACGGAGAAGTTAGATATTAATTTATTCATTCATTGATGAAAATTTTAGCCCATCTCTCTCCCTTCCCCTTTCCCTGGTTTACTTTTGTCCCCTTATTTTTCCAGAGTCTTGGATTATTTTCTCATCATCTAGATTGATTAAGTAAATGATACAATCATGATATACACCCTATACACCTTTTATTATTTTTAACAGTGGTCTACATGTTGTGGCTAACCTTGAGAAGATTAGGCATCCCAGGACTCTTGATTGTGTTCATGTGAAACCTATACTTGAACTAGGAAGCAGTGATTAGAACAGAGCAAAGAAACACAGTATGTTTCAAAATCAGGAAAGTAATGTGTCAGGGATGCATCCTGTCTCCATAACTTTCCAATCTGTGTGCAGAACAGATCTTTTGGGAAGCTGAACTTTATGAGGAGGAATGTGTCATCTGGATTGGAGGAAGACTCATCAACAACTTATGCAGATGATGCAACCTTGCTTGCTGAAACTGAAGATAACTTGAAGCATTTTCTATAGGTCAAAGACTATAGTCTTCAACGTGGATTGAAGATCAATATATAAAAGACAAAGATTTTCACCACTGTGCCAAATGGCAGCACTGTGATAGATGTGGAAGAGATTGAGGCTGGCAACAATTTTTCAGCTTGCTTGGCTCTACATTCAGCACTTTTGGCACCAGCAGCTGTGAAATAAAAAGATAAATTGCGCTGAGAAAGTCTAGACTCTATGGTGTGCCTGATTCAAACCATGGTCTTAAAAATTAATTGCTATAAATCACTCTTTGAGTTGTAGTGCTGCAGAAGAGTATTGAACATACCATGGACCTCAAAAAGAACAAAAAGGACTTTCTTGGAGTGGATAAAACCAAGTTTCTCTGTGAAGGCAAGGGTTTTGAAACCCCATCCTTTGGGCACATGGCCAGTAGGAACCAGTGCTTAGAGAAGGTCATCATACTTGGAAAAGAGGAGAGACAGCACAGGAGACGAAGACCCCCAGACAGGGGGAATCTGCACAGTAACTGGGGTAATGAGATTAGGGGAGGTATGTAGTATGTGAGAAGCCTATGTTATGTATATGACACAGCCTTGCTTGCTGAAAGGGAACCTCTTGAAACATCTAATAGAGAATATAAAAGACTATATATAGCCTTTGATTTGGATTACATTTCAACATTAAAGAAACATAAAAATATTCATTACTAGACCAATAGTCAACATTGTGACAGATGAAGAAGAGTTTGTAATTGAGGATGCTTTCATTTTAGTTTGGTCTATGGTCAACACTCATGAAAACATTTCTTTTTTTTTTCCTTATGAAAGCATTTCTTAAAAAAATGTCAGAACATACTGCATTTGGCAAATCTATTGTCAAAGAACTCTTTAAAGTGATAAAGAGAAAAGGTGTAAGTTTATGGTACACCTCACGCAAGTCACAGAATTTTCATTTGCTTCTTGTATGTCCCCATACGTTTGACAATAAATGTGGAAAACTGGACACAAATGTATGCCTATGAAATGTGATACTGATGAAGAATATTGAATAAGCTATGAACTCCCAAAGAAAGGCAAAGACAGTGAACCTTCATCTCACTTTGGACATGTTGTCAAGAGTAGCCAGTCACTGGGAAAAATGATGTTACGTTGGGAAATTGAGAGACTTAGTTAAAGAGAGAAAGACTTTCAAGGAGGAGAACTGACACATTGACTGTAACAACGGGCTTGATCCTAGTGGAGACTATGAACATGTTGCAGAATAGGGCAAGGTTTTTACTAAGCTTGCTTTGAATCATAGTTAACAGGATGATATCTAACACAAACAACAATAATATTTAATTACTGGTATAATTTAAAAGAAACCAATTGATTTATTTTTTCACTCTTGTTTCTATAATATTTTTCATCATTATGATATTTTTAGCTATATAATATGTAATGGCATTTTAGTAGCTACTTGTATGTTAAAAAATAAAAATAAACAAATGAAAACTTCCTTGAGTACTTTTACATCTTTGCTAACAATCATGATGGCCAAAGACAGAAGTCTCCTGGGACATCAATGTCAGTAGTTATACTCCACAAGACCATTGTTCTTCATCATGTAATAGTGAGTAGCAAGCAGGAATGTAAAAGCTTGTAAACCATCCATCTAAAGTACAACAAAGTGATCTCTGCTTGTGTAGAGCAAAAAGAAGAAAATGAAGCACATGGAAAGAATTAGCACATGGCATCAGCATACCTCTCTATTCTCAAATTCTGTAACTCTGAGACCAAGTTGCTTCTTAGAGGGGAGGATTTGGAAGCTGTCTCACATACTTTGGGCACATTTCCAGGAGGGACCAGTCCTTGGAGAAGGATATTTTTCTTGGAAGGGTAGGAGTCACCCCAGGAGAGGAAGACCCTAGATGAGATAAATTGACACAGTGACTGTGTCAGCTGGGTCAATTATGTCAGAGACAATTAGGTTGGCTAAGGATAGGGCAAGATTCAGAACCGTTGTTCATAAAATTGTCATCAGTTGTAGTTGACTCAACGGAATGTCAAAACTACAGCTAGGCACAAATGGAGAAAGACTTTTATGAACATGTGTTATAATATTGATTCTGATCCTAATACGCTCCAAGGATTTGTGCAATGATGACAACATTTGGATCAAAAAGCCTCATTATTAATTGAGATTGGAGATAAGGTACATCTTACTAAGCTTTACTGGTTAGAAAATGCTGTTCAAATAATCTTATTTTAGAAAAGCTTACTTATTTCATTTTATTTTTCTATCTAAGGGCTTTATATTTACACATGACTGATGATAAACATACATCAAATAATTTTCTGAAAAAGTGACAATGGGACTGCTGTGAACATTATTTTATTAAAAATGCCTTCTCCCTGTCTCTGAACTTTAGTGTTGGTCTTCTCAGAACACTGTCTGGCTTTTTATATTTTGTTTGATATGAGGTATCTAAAATTGAATGCAGTTTTCTCCGTGCAATACTACTAAATTGGACAGTGAGGGTCTATTATCTTCTAGCTTCATGAGGTAATGCATCTGGGTACACCCACAAAATCACAAAGCCTTTGCACCCTGTAAAATGTGTGCTTTATTCTATGTGTTTGATACTGAAAATGTAAAAATAAAATTCTTTTATATAAAATATTTTGTCTTTATTTTTCACTGACTAGCTTAACAGTGTCTAAATTTAAATACAGTGTTGTTATTTGCAAGTATCTCTTCTGCAATCCCAAGACACTTTTAAATCCACCAGATGCTCCACAGGAGAAGGATGTGTAGTCTCCTTCTCTGCAATCAACTGCTTCTGAACACTCCCCGGAGGGTCAGCTAGGAGTTGGTTCTGGCATACAATAACACTGAAGGACACAACAACAACCACAGTTCTGCCTCTCAAGCTGCTTGTGAAATGTTCCTACTTTGTTGTTTCCATTTTCAACAACAACCATAATGACTTATTTGTTTTTATAAATTTATATTTTCCCTTTTGAAAAGAAATTAATCAAGTTGTCTTCACACACTACTGTGATTTCAACCAAGTATTGCTTTTAGACTAGAAAGACAGTATTTGTGCTTATAGTCTAAAATGCAATGATGGTAAAACCCAAGCTGGCATCTCAGCGTTCTTTTTAGAACAAATAGCTGGTTGCGCTGACATACTTCTTAGGGCTCAGCAGTGTCTTTAATTTTCCTGCAAAAACTGCTAAATAGAAACAATAAGCAGCTTGAAATTATGTATGCATGATTGTCAAGAGAAAGAATTCATATTTTGTAGAGAAAATGCAAAATTATATTTAGATTTGATATTGTAGTTGATGAGGTTTAAGAGCTCAAAAGTTTTGATTACTTACTAGATTTCTCTAAAAACCTTCCATAGTTGTAAGTGAATATATATTTAAGTTAGCTTTGGGACCTATATAATAGCTTGTATATTTTAGTTTATTTCATGATTGGCAATTTTAGTAATAAATATACTATACAGAAAACTTTTAAGAATTCTTTTAACTCAGAGAACATTTCTAGTAAGACTTAACTAATTGACCAGGAGCTCTAGTTGCCTAGTGGTAACAAGCTGTAGTGCAATTCCAAAGATACACAATTCAAATCTACCAGCTATTCCACATAAGAAGGATGGATAATCTCCTCCTGTGTGATTTAATGCCATTGAAAACCCTTGTAGGATCAGTTATGAGTTGGTTCCAACTCAAAAGCACACAAAAACAACAACAAAAAAATTGACAGTTAAATTCTTTTTCCTCTATTTTTAAATGAGACTGTTAAGAGAAGTGACAGATCAACAAATTAAAAAATAAACAAAAAACAAAAACAACTTACATGTAAAAGTCTTACTTGGCAATACTGAAACATGTTCTTTAATTTGATGAGGCAATTAGTTACCAGAAAAATGTATCATAGCTGTTGAGAGACCAGAATATTGCAGAACAGTAAATATTCATCCTACTAGTCTCATTATTCTACAAATTCTATATGCTGTCGGAAACCTCCCGTGGTTGATAAACTTTAAGCATTTTGTGTTTCAGAGACTATGAATAACCACGGAGCTTGGAAGATCTGGTTGTTAAAATTCATTGCCAGGGGTAAGGATAAAAATGATTTTGTGACAGGGTGGTGCATTTGGTTCTGGACTTTCAGTTCTTAAATTAGGATCTTGAGCGAAAGTGTCTCTTCCCCAAAAAAAGTTAATCAAATAACAATTTACGAAATGAACACTAATTTGTTGGAATCATTATTTTGGCTACTTAAATTATTCAGCAGTGTCTCACTTTGCCTATATAGATTTATAAGTATACTAACTTTTAGTTGGTAAGAATTTGACTAGATTCTGATTTAGGAGCAAATAATTCTGAATAACTTTCTATTGCCTGACAACACTGGTCCTGAACATACCCTGTTGTTGTTAGGTCCTGTCCAGTCACTTGTGACTAACAACAACACCACGTACAACTCTAAACCCTGCTCTATTGTGAGTCAACATTACTGTCTTCAGCGCACCTACATTCATTACTCCAGCCACTTAGTCAGTCCATCTCATTGAGTGTCTTCCTCTCCTGCCTGCACTGCCCCTCCAGACTCCAAAGCATAATGTGTGTTCCTGTCACAGGACTGGTTCTTCCTTGCAACATGCCCAAAGTAAGTCAGATGGAGCGTCAGAAACCTTGCTTTCAAGGAGCAGCCTGGTTTTACTCTTTCCAGGATGAACCTGTTCATTCTCTTAGCAGTTCATGGTATATTCAACATACTTTTCCAGCACAGCTCAAAGTCATCAATTCTCCTTCTGTCATCCCTAGTCATTGTCCAGCTTTTGGATGCATAGCATATAGTTTCAAAGACTATGACCTGGATCAGGAGCACCTTAGTCTCCAGACTGATATTGTTGCTTTTCAGTACTCTGAAGATGTCTCTGACAGTAGACTTTGCAGTGCAATTCATTTTTTTATTTCCTGGTTGCTGGTACCAGGAATATTGATTATGAAGCCAAGCAAACTAAAACTGTTAACAATATCAATTTCTACACCGTCTATCATGATGCTGCCAAGTGGCCCATTGGCGAGAATCCTTGTCTTCTTCATGTTGCGCTTCAATCCATATTGAAGACTGCAGTCCTTGACCCTCTGCAGCAAGCCTAGCCTACATTATCTAAAAAATAATTATGCAAATGATTAGAAAGTTTTTATAAAAAGAAGAGGCTATGTTTTCCTTAGGTGGAGTTACAATTATAAGTAAAAACAAAGGAATGGTTTTAACTAAATCCTTGCATAGGTCCAGGGTAAATATCAACATAGATTAACACCAGGTACATCATCAAATATTTTCATACCCTCTCCACTTAATCCTCATAGTGCTGGCAAGAGAAAGCTATCACCCAAATTTGTAAGATAAAGTAAGAATTTCATTAGTAAGATTTTTCAGAAGAAACACCATGTATTTCTAAACAATGATCTTAAACCATATGAAAAATTAAACTATTTAAAACACAAACATAGCATATGCAAAAGTGATTTCCACTGCTAAGTATACTTAAATTTTGAAATAAACTTTAGGTTTCAAGTTTCCAGAACCATTGTGTGGAAAGTTCTTATAGATCTCCTCTCTTCCAGTTCTGAAGTGCATTTACCATGATGGATAATTCAAGATGATACAATTTCAGTCACTACAGTTCATAGCTTTTATTAAGGTTCACAGTTAGTGTTATAAAAGATAGATAGATAGATAGATAGATAGATAGATAGATAGATAGATAGATAGATGTCATCTGTTCTCTCTGAAAACAGAATTCTTTCACTCTCCTAAAACTGAATGTACTTCACTTACTGATTATCTCCTTCCCTTGAACCTTTGTCAATCAGTTACATTGTCACTGCCTTTATAGTTTCACTTTCTCCATCATATTATGTACTTAAAATCAGCTGGTGCTGTCAACCTAAAGTCACAGCTACTATTTACAGATCAGAATTCTGCCCTCCGTATGACATCATCACAATCTTTATCCTGCTCAAACATGTGTGTGCTCATACATGAGCATTGTTACAATCCTGTATCAATTCATCTCCTTGAGGGTCTTCCTGTTTTTCACTGACCTTCTTCCTTTCCCAGCATGATGTCTTCTTCCAAGAACTGCTTCCTCCTGACAACACACCCGAACTATGTGAGACAAAGTTTCACCATCAATGCCTAAATGGAGGACGCTGATTGTACTTTTTTTCAGCACAGATTTCTTATTTTGTTAGTTCTTTTGGAAACCCATGAAATATATAATACTCTTCCCCAATGTCACAATCCAAAATCACTATTATTCTTCTACCTTCCTTATTGATTGTCCAACTTTCTGATGCATATGAAGCAATTGGAAATATAATGACTACAGTCAGGCTACTGTAGTCTTTAAACTCAAATTTTTGTGCTTTTACTCTTTCAAAAAACCTTTAACAGCATTTTTTTTCCAAGGAAATGTATCTTTTGATTTCTTAAATGCTACTACCATGACTTTTCATTATGGATCCAAGTCAAAGGGAACAATTGATGACCCTATGAAATCCTATAGTACACAAATTTACAGATATGTTTCTTTGCACTAGCAATAAATATGAAGTTGAAGTATCTCCATCTTCCTTCTGACTCAATTACTACTTTCTTTGTATTGTGGATGGTTTACTCCATTCTGAAGATATAACTTCTTTATCCACTCACTTATTTTAAATGGCCATCTTAATTGTTTCTAATTTTCAGAAATTCAGAATAAATCTATTATAAACATTCAAATGCTTATATTTTGGTGAACATAGGTTATCATAATAAGCTATAAACAATAACAATATAAGATGAGAATGATACATCTTTATTCCACTACTTTAAATACACTAAGTAAATTGGATCTGAGATAAAAATAGAGATATATAGACATAGGTTCATGCAGAATTATTCACAATAGCAAAAACTAAATAAATAAAATAAAACAAAACAAACCCTCCACAACGCAACTAACTAGAAATAGCCAGAATGACCATCAACAAGCAAATGGACCGAGAGATTGTGTTACATTCACACAATGGTATATTATGCAGCACAAAAGAACAGTAATTTTGTAAGATCCTATGAAACATGGGAGAGCCTAGAAGGCGTTGTGGTGAGCAAAATACTGAGTCACGGAAAGACAAAAACTTCGTAAGACCACTGTTGTGAAAAGAAGAGAATAACTGAGTGAGATATATGAATATTCAAAGTGGGAAACGGAAGAGGAGACGGGGGTATAGCCAAAGGATAAAGGGGAAATTACTAGGATAGAAGAGATTATGAGGCCAAGAGGGGTAAAGGAATAAAAAAATAAATGGAAATTTAGCTTTAAAAAAATCTAGTGAAATAAAGTGTGCCCTTTTATATTCTCTCTAGTAATTAGTGAAAACTCCTGTTATTTCCATCGTCCCCCATATTTGGTGATTTCTGTATTTCAGATTTTACCCATCCCTGGTGGAGAAGACCATGGTGGGTTGTATTGTTAAGCGAAAGGTCTGGCATCTCTGGCATTTTGAATCCCCCAGTGACTGTTCTGAGAAAAGATGAGCAGCCTCTTACTGTACAGACGCACAGGCTCCGCTTTGCAACAGAGGGCCTCTGAGTCAGAATCAACTGAACGGCGGCAGTACATTTGTTTTAGAATTGGAAAGCAACCGTTATCTTTTTGCTTTAGTTTGCAAGTCAGAAAGGCATGATGCTGAGAATCTTTTCATGTGCTCATTTGTCATCTGTACATCTTTCTGCTGGGCAATCTGCTCTGATATTTTGTTCTTTTTAAATTGGATTGTTTGCTTCCTTTTTTAAAAAAAAATTCAAGCATTCTTCACATGTTTTGATTAAAAATACTTAATGAATATATGTTATGGTTGGGTTTCTATCTCTTTTTTTGCTAAGGGTTTCTTGGTAGTCTGTGACTTGTTCTTTGATTCTCTGAACCCTAATTTCACAAGACGGAAGACTTAAATGATAATGAATTCCAACTTGTTAACGTTTTCTTACATGAATGGTAATTTTACTATTGTATGTAAAAGCTTTCAAAAAAGCAAGTTCACCTGGATTTTTACCTATGTTTTCTGGTGGATTTGCAAGAAATACATTGTGCTTCTAGGCCAAAGATGGCAGCTTTTTGACACTTTGAATCCACTAAATGTTTCCTTGGGAGATAAATGGACTATTTTCTGAATTTATGGCTTCTTCAAATTTCCTGAAGCATCAGCTGTGCTGCAATCCTATGGTGTCGAGTTTTGTGGATTACCACCCCATCCCACTCTGATTATTTTATCTTCTAAAATTTCCATAGTTTTCTGTTTTATGTAGATAATTATAACACATTTGAGCATTTCTTTTTTCCTTAGTGGAAGTTATATGTTCTTTTATAGGTTTATTTCCTCTTCTCACAGTTCCAGCACCAGTAATTAAAATGACTCTTTCTCCGTTGGGCTACTTGTATTCCTTTATCAATTATAGATTTCCATTTGCATGTGTCTATTTCTGCACTTTCTATTCTCTTCCAGTTACTTTTTATTTTTTTTTACCAATGCTAGATTGATTACTTTGGGGTTCTACTTTGACACACATATTTTTTAATCAGTTTTATATCTGTAAAACATATTTCTGTGATTTTTATTGAGATTAAAATCAATCATTAGATCAAGCTAACAATAAATGATACGTTAAATTTTTTTAAGTCTTCCCATTCATGAACATTGAATATCTCTCAATTTATTTAGATTCATTTATTCATTTATTTATTTCATCAGGGCTTTGTATATTTCCTTGTGTGCATGTAATCTATTATTTTGTAAATTGCATAATTGTTGTTGTTACTGTTATGTGCCATTGAGTTTCTTGCAACTTATAGAAAACCTATGTATAAGAGCCCTAAACGCCACTCCATCCAGTGCCAACCTCTCTGTCTCAAACACACTCATTCCTACCACTCCAATCACAGTATCAATCCAACTCATCGAGGGTCTTCCTCTCTTGAGCCATCCCTCCACTCTCCCAAACATGATGTCCCTCTCCAAGGACAAGTCCCTCCTTGTGACATGGCCAAATTATGTCAGACAAAGCTTCAGAATCCTTGACTCCAAGGAGCATGTTGGCTTCACCCTCTCCAGGACAAACCTGTTTGTTCTCCTAGCAGTCCATGGTATATACAACACACTTCTCCAACACCACAGCTCAAAGAATCAATTCTCTTTCTATCATCCCTAGTCACTGTCCAACTCTCTGATGCACAGCATGTGATTGGGAAGACTATGGCCTGGATCAGGCACACCTTAGTCTCCAGCCTGACATCATTGCTCTTCAGTACTCTTGAGAGGTCCCTGACAGCTGACTTTCCCAATGCAATTTGTCTCTTGATTTCTTGGCTGCTGTACCAAGAGAGTTTACTGTGAGCCAAGTAAACTAAAACTGTTAACTATCTCAGTCTCTTCATGTTCCATAGTGATGCTGCCAATTGGTCCAGTGGTGAGAATCTTTGTTTTCTTCATGTTGAGCTTCAATCCATATTGAAAGCTTCAATCCCTGATCTTTTGCAGCAAGCACTTCCAGTCTTCCTCGTTTCAGCAAGCAGGGTTATTTCATCTTCACAACACAGGTCGTTGATGACTCTTTCACCCTCCTAATGCCACATTCCTCCTTGTACAGACCGAGTACTCAGATGATCTGTTCTGCATACAGATAGAAAAGGTATGGAGACAAAATATATCTCTGACGGACCCCCTTCTTGATTTTGAACGATGTAGTGTCTCCTTGCTCTGTTCTGATGACTACCTCTTGCTCCAAGTATAGGTTTGGCATAAGCATTATCTGCTCAGTGGTGAGAATCTTTATATTCTCGGTGTTGAACTTCGATCCATATTTAAGGCTGTAGTTCTTGACCTTCAGCAGCAAGTGCTTCAGGTCCTCCTCAGTTTCAGCAAACAGGGTTGGGTCATCTGCCTAACAGTTTGTTGAAGAGTCTTTCTCCATTCCTGATGCCACGTTCTTTCTAATAGAGCCCAGACTGTCAGATGATCTATTCTGCATATCGATTGAAAAGGTATAAAGATAGGACACATCCCTGGCATACACCCTTCCTTACTTTGAACTACACAGTGTTTCCTTGCTCTGTTCTGAAGACTGCATAGAACAGAAAATTACATGTATTGATTGCTAACAGGTACTATCATAAGTTTTACTTGTTTCTTGATTAAAGGTATGGGGGAAGGCATACTTAATACAAATCAATGGATTAAGCAAGTGAGTAAGAGCCTTGGTGGCCTAATAGTAAAAACAACCCAAAAACTGCTCTGCAATCCTGAAGGCACGTGGTTTAAATCTATCAGCTGCTCCACAGGAGAAAGATGGGCCATCTTAACTGCCTCTGAAAACCCACTGGAGGGCCAATCATGAGTCAGTTCCAACTAGACAGTGCACAAGAAAAACAACAACTTGTTGCTATTTACCTTGATAATAAAATAATTGTGGTTCTGGTGTTTTGAAATAAAAAAAATTGCTGTGACCAATACAAGTAATTTTGAATTTGCAACTTGAAGGACCCATCCCCTGAAACTGTGTCAGACTATTTTTACCTGCAATTCATGAAGTTTTATCTGAGCAATTATTTCAGAAGTGGATCGGCCATGCCCTCTGTCAGCTTGTCGTACTTCGATGGCTTGCATGGTACTTTGATGTTGGATGCTATGTGACCTCTATATAAAATACCAGCAGGGTCACCTATGGTACATAGGTTTCAGTAGAGCTATCAGACTAAGATAGATTAGACTTATGTTTCTTATGTAAAGTTATTGTTTTGCCTTTCCCTCCTGAATGATAGTGTAAATTTCATAAGGAGGAATAAAAGCCTTGGTGTTCTGTATATTTCCTGGAGTGACTAAGTTAGAACTCTCATCTTTTAGAGCAAGCCTAGGAAGCTCAGCATTAGAGTCCTAAATAAAAATTATTAAGTAATTATCTTGGAAAGGCCTAAGCTCTCAGAAATCTGTATTTATTTTATTAAATTTTGACATTATCATTATGGAGTATCTATAAGTATGCAGTATCCTCAAGATGAAAGTAAACAGTTTATTAAGTGGTCTTCTGTGTTACCTAAAGACTCCTCACATTCAATCTCAAGTATATTTATAAAAGGAACACACTATTTTTAAAAGTCTGAGCGATGGATTGGAAAAAAGCATATGAGCACCAAAAGTAGCACATTAATAAAAAAATTAGTGAAATAATATCTATGTTGTTGTTGTTGTTAAGTGCCGTCGAGTGGCAGGCAACTCATAGAGACTCTGTGAAGGAGAGTCCTTGACTCTTGGGTGCCTTTCATCGTCTCTCCAGGTTCATATGATAATAGCTATAGATAATGGGTTTTGTTTTTGTTATGTCTCGTCGAGTTGTTTGTGACTCATAGTGACCCTACGTACATTAGCTCTAAGCCTTGCTCTATCCTGAGCCAATCTTACTGTCTCTGATACACCTACCCCCATTAGTCCAGTCACTGAGTCAATCCATCTCATCAAGGGTCTTCCTCTCCTGCGCTGGTTCTCCACGCTCACAAACATAGTGTCCCTCTCCAAGGACTTGTCCCTCCTTATAACATGACCAAAATATTAACATGACCAAAATATATCAGACGGACCTTCAGAATCTTTGCCTCCAATGAGTGCCTGATTTCACCCGCTGAAGGAAGTGTGTTGAATATACCATGGACTGCTAAGAGAACAAATAGATTCATCCTGAAGAGGATGAAACCAGGCTACTCCTTAAAGGCAAGGATTCTGAGGTCCTGTCTGACATAGTTTGGGCATGTTGCAAGGAGGAACCAGTCCTTGGAGAGGGGCATTATTCTTGGGAGGCTAGAGGGACATGCTGAAGGGAGTCAGCTCTAAAGGTTAAAACAAAATATTTTACAAAATGAAAATATAAGACATAAATGATGAGTAGCTAATTGGTTATAAAAAGAAAAGATATTACTTACATAATATATTGTCATGAAGAAAATAAAATCTGTTTATAAATATGATCTAATCTTATTTTTCTTTTTTTGGTCAGCAGTATGGAGCTTTAATCCAGTTTCAAAGATCTGCAGGAGCCGGGTTCTACAGAAGCTTGTTGGCTGGGATTGGAGAGCATGTGATAAGACCTCCTATTTAAAAATTCATTAGGGCCTTCGGGCCTGTGGTTTTAATTCTTTTTTCCTAATTTTTTCTTTAATATTTTTTTTCAAATATTCTTCTAAGTGGTATAGTACTGGTCTGTCCTTTTTTGCTGTACAGAGTTATCTCATGGTTGCTGTGATGTTAAACACTGTAACACTGATGTGTCAAATGTGATAATGGTTACTCATGGTGGACAGTCTTTGGTGGAGCTTCCCAATTAAAGCAAACTTGGAAGCAGGAGTGGTATCCATTTCCAGAATGGCTTGCCTCCGGAAACTCTATGAATGTGGAGAAAGGAACAGTTATACAAGTGTTCAGGTCTTCCATTCATAGGGTCGCTATGAGTCATCTAGGACTCGACGGCACTTAACAACAACAATAACAACAACGATTAAAATTCTCTTCTTCATTGTCTTTATTTTTGTCTTCTTCTTATTATTTTAAACATATATTAAAGAGAGCTCTTTTATTTAGAAGACCATATTGAAAAATAGCATTTATTAGTATACCTTGGTAGAACTCTGCTGGATTAGTTGGTAAGGAATTGCACTGAAAACCTAAAGATGGATGGTTCAAATCCACAAGCTGTTCCACATTAGAAAGATGACAATCCCCTCCTATGTGATTTTCAGGCTCTGAAAACCTGCTAGAGATTCAGTCAATTCCAACTTGAAAGCACATAAAAGAAATTGCAGTATACTTTGACTGTTACTTGTTGTGTTTGACAAGATATCACAAAAGAGTAGATAGAAAATATTTAACATATGTATTTTTTATTTTGGGCTTTACTCCAAGGTCTCTGGTCCACCTTGAGTTGATTTTTGTGTATGATGTGAGATGTGGATATTGTGTCAACTTTCTACAAGTAGCAGTCCAGTTTTCGAGCACCTTTTGTTGAGGTCGTCATTTCCCTAAGTGATAGGTTTTATTTACTTGCTGAATATCAGCTGACTATAGATAGCTGGGTCTATTTCTGGGTTGTCAGTTCTGTTCCACTGATCTTTGTGCCTGTCATTGTACCAGTACCACATTGTTTTGACTATTACTGCTATGTAGTAGGTTTTGAGGTCAGGGAGTGCTATGCCTGCCACTTCATTTTTGCTTTTCAGAAGTATTTTGCTTATTTAATATCTTTTTCCTCTCCAAATAAACTTGACAATTTCCCTTTTATTCTCCTTGAAAAAATGAATTTGGTGTCTGGATTGGGATTGCTTTGAACATGTAGATTGGCTTTGGTAGTATTGAAATTTTCACAAAGTTATGTCTTCCTATCCATGAACAGGACCATTTTCCCCCCATTTCTTTAGATATTTTATTGTGTCTTGCAGAAGTGTCTTATAGTTTTCTTTGTATAGGTTTTTCATATCTTTAGTTAAATTCATTCAATTTTCATATCTTTAATTATCTCAATTTCTGGATGGCTATGGTAAATGGTACTGTTTTCTTGGTTTCCTTCTCTGAGTGCTCTTTATTTCTGTAGAGGCATCTCACTGATTTTTGGATCTTGATCTTGTATTCTACCACTCTGCTAAATTGATCGACTTAGCTCTAGAAGGGCATTTTTGTTTGTTTATTTTTTGTTTTATTTTTGTTGTTGTTGTTGAGTCTTTGGGACCAATCTTAGAAGGCCTAGTCTGTGGTGTAAAGGGACTGCCAAATCAAACAGAAAAACAATCTGAAGAGGATAAAATTGATGAAAGGGGCCTTCTAAAGATTAAATCTCTGTGCTCATCTAGAACATTTTCCAACAGATAAAAAGAAAACCTACTGACTAGGAACAAACATTTGGCAATATTGTCTCAGACAAAGTCTCATAAGGAAAGTTTATAAAATCCTACAGATTCTTCAGAAAAAAAAAAAGAGAGAGAGAGACTGAAAATTCAACTACAAAATGGACAAAAGACAAGGAAAGGTTTTTCACAGAGGACATTTGGATGGTCAACAGACATAAAGAAATTCTCCAAAACACTGGCAATAAGAGAGATGCAAATCAAACCCACAATGCAGTACCATCTTACCCCAGTTGCAGAGGCAGGGCAGCAAAGTAGTAAATGTTGGAGAAGATGCGGATGTGGTGAAATAGGAACTCTTATACATTGTTGTTGGAATTGTAAAATGGTACAACCACTCTGGAAGGTAGTTTGGCGTTTCCTCAAAAAGCTGAATGTAGAAATTCCACATGGCCCACCTATTCCACTGCTCGGAATATTCCCTGAGAGTATGAGAACTGAGACACAAACTTGTACATGAATGTTCATAGCAGCATTATTCATCATCACAAGAACATGGAGACAGCCCAAATGCTCAACCACAATGGAATAGATTGAGAAATTATGGTACATTCACACAGTAAAATACTATGCAGCATGCAGGAGCATTGATTTTGTAAATTACTTCCTAACTTGGGAGAGGCTAGAGAACATTATGCGAGTGAACTAACTCTGTCTCATCAAGATAAATACTATATAAGACCATTATTGTAGAATGTGTATGAGGATCAAAGAAGGGGAGGGGAGAGCTTAAACACATTTGATGGGTGGAGGATGGGGGTTCCTAAAGGGGAAATGTCTGGTGTGAAAAAACAATGGATGTCAGAAGAGACTCTGAAAAAAGCACTGGAGCGCAGAGAAGCCAAAGCACAAGGAAAAATTCAAGATACTGAAGAGTTGAATAGAAGATGTCAAAAAGCAGTACGGGATGACAAAGCAAAATATTACAATGAAGTGTGCAAGGAGTTGGAGTCAGAAAATGAAAAGGGCCGAACTCGCTAAGCATTTCTTAAGCTCAAGGAACTGAAGAAGAAATTCAAACCTCGAGTTGCTATAATCAAGGATGCTTTCGGCAGAATGTTAAATGATCCAGGAAGTATTAAAAGAAGATGG
>NW_006399892.1:4347783-4349873 GCF_000299155.1 Elephantulus edwardii | reverse complement strand
AAAAAATTAAAAATACATATTTTTAACTGTGAAAGAGAATATTGAAATGCAGAATGTTATTAGCACATCTTGATTATGATAATTTGTATTTGGTAAAGTCACACATTGTCATAGAAATGAATTAATAGTCTTTCAGTTGTAGTGCTGGAAAAGAGTACCGAACAGACTATGGACTGCTAAGAGAACCTACATCAATCTTGGAGAGGCTGAAACCAGGCTGCACCTTGGAGCCAAAGACTTTGAATTTCTGTCTCACGTATATTGGTCATGTTTCCAAGAAGGACCAGTCCTTGGAGAAAACATGACGCATGCAAGGGTGGAGGATCAGAGCAACAAAGGAAGACCCTGGACGAGATGGATTAACTCTATGATTGAGGTCACAGCTTAGGTATTTCAGAGGCAATGAAATCGGCTTAAGATAGAGCAGGGTTCAGAGTTGTTGTACATAAAGCTACTATAAGTAGCAAGGGACTTATTGGTATCAAACAACAACAATACTGGTATCAAGCTTTCATTCCTTTATAAGTGACTGAGGATCGCTTAAATAGGTCACATAGCAAGCTTTATATTTACATACAAAATTATTTTATAAAATAAACAAATTTTAAGATATTGAACACTTTGTGATTTTGTGTCTTAGAGAACTATACCCAATATCTACTAAAAGTTAGAAAGATTCCAAACCACTGCCAGTGAAATCCAATCCAGAAAATTACTCTCTTGCTTCTAAAGAATATACAGCAAGCCACAGAAAAATAATATATAGGAATATTTTGAAAATATAAATAAAATTTAAGAGGTTTGCTTTAGTAAAAATATTTTATTATTTTTTCATTTTCATTCACCATCTTCGAAAGCATTCTTCCCCAGAATTTGCAGTAATCTTTGCTGCAGTATTTTTGGTGTCAGAGAAGAAAAGATATAATATCTCTTGTGAAGTTCCAGCAATGTCATCTGTTACACCTTTTCCCCTCTGCTAACTTCTTTCATCTTGCTCATCCACAGAACCTTTTGCTAGGAGTAAATTGCCTTGGTTCAATAACACTTATAAAATTTTCACAAGAAATCGTTTCTGAGAGAGTAATTTTTCAATCAGTCCGTTACAATCAGCATTGCTGTCCGTGTTATGTGGATCAAACCATCATCACCAACTGGACTTTCACAGTCAGGCAGGTCATAAACTCTCAAATTCTGCACATTATAACAAACCCTTCTTCTCTTATTGCACTGACAGTGTTGCAAAACGAATGACCAAAACTTTTTTTTAAGTCCATCAGTTCTTTGCTTCCTGTCTTTTTTTTACCATTTTTAAAAAATTATTACTTTTAATGAAAAGTTTACAGAGATTTTGGATTTCCATTCATTTATTGTCCCTTTTCTCCCTGCCCATTCCTCTCCCTCAATTGGCTCTTCTCTTTGAAAAAGAAGAAAAAAAATATTTTATTGTTAAACAATCCCTCGCTCCAAGTCCACTCCACTATGCAACCTTCATTCTGGACTCCTGTCATGGCAATAATACTTCATGATATATCCCATTTAAAGAGTTTTCTCCTTTATTTGTTTCAATGTAGTATACATTATTTATTTATACCAATTTTTCTCAGTCTCCCACAAAACCCAATGTCAGTTCTGCTTTACAACAGATGGCAAACAAACACATGAAGAAATGTTTAAAATCCCTTGCTCTAAGAGAGATGCAAATAAAAACAACTATGAGATATCATCTCACCCAACTAAGAATTGTTGTTGTTATGTGCCATCAAGTCGCTTGTGACTCATAGCGACCCTATGTACAACATCCCTGAACTCTGCTCTGTTCTGTGCCAATCGCACCATCTCTAATCCACCCATCCCGATTACCCCAGTCACTGAATCATTCCACCTCATAAGGGGCCTTCCCCCTTCTGGCAGTTCTCTGCTGATGTGTTTGTTGTTCCAGTCATTTTTGGATGATCTTCAGCAGAATCTTGCTTGCATGTGAAATCAATATTTTTCTACAGTTTTCACACTCTGTTGGGTCACCCTTCTTTAGGATGGGAACAAATATCTTCTCTTCCAGTAAGTTGGCCAAGTGGTTGTTCTCCAGATTT
>NW_006399892.1:4342393-4347202 GCF_000299155.1 Elephantulus edwardii | reverse complement strand
TTTGTAATGAACGTTTGCACTATTCTTGGGTGATATTTAAAGAACAGCAAACAGAAAATACTGGTAAGGTTGTGGAGAAACTGGAACCCTTATTTACTGTCCTTGGGAGTGTAAAATGGTGCAATCACTATGGAAGATAATATGGCGCTTTCTCAAAAAGTTGGAAATACAAATACCATTTGAGCCACAATTCCACTACTGGGAATTTACACTAAAGAAACCAGAACTGCCACCTAAGCAGATACATGCACACTCTGCTTTGTTCACAATAGCAAAGAGTTGGAAAGAATCCAAGTGCCCATCAACTAATGAATGGATAGAGAAGCTGTGGTATAGTTACACAATGGAATACTACACTGCATTGATGGGTGACCCTGGAGGACACTATGCTAAGTGAAGTATCTCCATCACAGAGGAACAAATATTGCATAATGCCATTGTTGTGATGCTTCCTGTCTTTGATGTTGTTGTTAGGTGCCATGGAGTCACTTGTGACTCAGAGTGACCTTAAATACAATAGTTCTGAATCCTCTCCTATCCTGAGCTAATCTCATTGTCCCTAATACACCGACCTACCCCTATTCTTTCAGTTACTGTGTCTATCTATCTCATCTGGGATCTTCCTTTCCTGCGGTGTTCCACTACATTTCCAAGCATGACATCTTTCTCCAAGGACTGGTCCCTTCTGGCCAGGTGCACCAGATGGACCTTCAAAATCCTTGCCTCCAAGGAAAAGTTCATTTTACCCTTTCCAGGACAGACCTTGGTGCTCTTTGGCAGTACATGGTATGATCAATATTCTTCTCCAGCACCACAACTGAAAGGCATTGATGCTTCTTCTATCAGCCTTAGTCAGTGTACTGCTCTCTGATCCATAGAAAGCAATTGTGAAGACCATTACAGCCTTCTGGATAAATTATTTCATTGGGTTTTATGAGGAGGAATGTGGCATCAGGATTGGAGGAAGATTTATCAACAACCTGCAAATTACACAACCCTTCTTGCTTAAACTGAGGAGGACCTGAAACACTTGCTGCAGAAGTCAAGGAATGAAGCCTTAAATATGGATTAAGCTCAATATCAAGAAAACAAAGATTCTTACCACTGGGCCAACTGGCAGCATCAGTATGGATGTTGAAGAAATTGAGGTTGTTAACAGTTTTAGTTTACTTGGTTCCACAATCAACAGTCTTGGTACCAGCAGCCAGGAAATCAAGAGATGAATTGCATTGGGAAAGCCAACTGTCAGGAACATCCCCAAAGTACTGAAGAGCAACAACATTAGTCTGGAGGTGCACCTGATCCATTTCTATGTTTCAGAGAGCTAGACAATGAGTTGGGACGATAGAAAGATAACTGATGCCTTTGAACTGTGGTCCTCATATTGATATACTTATTGTAAACATATTGATATACTTTTTCATTGACAGCACTATATTTCAGGATAAATATTGAAACTATCTTTTGATAGTTTGTCATTGCCTTCAAGATATCATTATTGATATAACAGACCATAAACCTGTCAATTTAAATAGTCAATGACAACTAACTTTATATCTGACCCTCCAGGTGATTTTCAGAGGCTGTAAATCACATGGAAGGAGATTGCCCATTCTCCTGCAGAAGATCTGGTGGATTTCAAGCACATGCCTTTGAGATTGCCGCACAGCTTCTTACCACTAGGCCACTAGAGTGCCCGAATTCCTAGGATAGTGATCTTCAAAGGTTCCATTTCATTTTGACAACTTCCAGGTGTTTTTGATACATATTTTATATTTAATAACTTAGTGAGTAAGTTGTTAAGCTACCATTGAGTTGGAAGCCATAGGTGACCATTCCATAGGTTTTCAGAGTCATTAAATTGCATAGGAAGAGACTGTTCATCTTTGTCCCACAGAGAAGTTGGTGGATTTGAACTGTAGTCCTTTGAGTTGGCACCACAATTCCTTACCACTAAGCCATCAGAGCTCTTCAGGTCAATCTGAATCAGCCACAATTCAATCACAGTGACTTCGCTCTTTAAGTGACTTGAAACTAAGCATAAATTTAATTTCTTTGTGACATTCCCACTCTGATATTCCTTTTTAAATCAAATTTGTTTCAACTGTATTAAACATTTAATAGGTGTTCTTCTTACTTTTGCATTATATTTTCCAGTCTTCACTGATTTTTTTTTTCAGTTTCCACAGTGGCAATTCTGCTTCTCTCTACATGCATCCATAAACCAAACCTGCATTTGAAATGATGAAATCAGCCCTAACTGAAATTAAAGTTCTTGACCGTTTTTGCTTGCTTCGAGTTTTCAAATAGGCTATATGCTTTGATTTTTAATTATTAGTAATCTTATAGGAAATAGATTCTGATTTGGTCCTCTATCCCAATCATCAACAGATTCTCTGGATTGACCTTTGCCTCTTTGTTAAAATTGTCGGTTTTCGGGCAATCATTATTCTAACTGCTTCCAAAATAGCTATTTTCATCTTTAATGATTGTTGAAAATGTCAAGGCATTTCTTCCCTGTCCTGTTTGCTCTCTTTTTTTCATTATGATAGGTAGTAATGATTTTCATATTTATATTCATGTCATGAGTCTTCATTGATAATTTTTGTTAGAACATAAAGGCGTGATTGTTTTTGGCAGACATATTGTTGAGGTTATAAACAGTGCAGACTTTATAGTGATAGAAACTTGAACAATCTGCCTTGAAGTTAGCACTAATGATTCACATGAAAAACAAAAGAGTGCTCGATAAGAATATGCTATAAGACTGTTTTATAATGAAGTTGGTTTCAGTGTTTTAACTTTGTGCTTTCTTCCCTTTGCTTTGGCTTCTCAGTGTTCTACTGCAATATTCAGAGTGTCTTCTCACAACCATTTAATCTTTTCTTCTTTTTCTTTTTTTGTAATGACCTTTTGCATTCTTCATGAACAATATTCTTGGTTTTCCCATAATTCACCAGGTCTTCATTCATTAGTGTTCAAGGGCTCACACCTCTTCCTGAGTTGGTTTATAACTTCAGGGGGGGATAGGCTTAAGATCAAATTTTTAATCCTGTGGATATGATAAAGTATTCTATATCACTAAATTAAAAAATTTCCCTAACATTTTATCTGATTTCTGACATTGACACTGATTTCACTGTAGACCAAAGGCAACCTATTTATATGGCAGAATTTAAATATCTCTGAATAAACATCTGAGAATGAGAGCATCAGCAAATTACACACTGCATCTTATATGTGGCTGATTTTAGTAATATTAAGGCATTTTATAAAAATCCCCCCCAAACCTCTACTATACGTGGTGTGTTATATCTGGAGTTAGAGACTGTCTCTATTTTATGTATGTAATGTTACAAACTCATTTTCTTATAATTTAGAAGACAGAAATTTTAATTCAGGGTTCTGACTTTAGCAGAAAGATTTCTCTTTCTAGTGGCCTTGGGGAAAAAGTTCTCATCTCTTCATTTTCCAGTGCTTGGCTTCTTGAAAGCTTATGTGGTGTGGCACCTTTATTTCTTCATCTGTGCTTTTGTTTATTTCTTTCTTAATCTACAATTAATCAATTTTCAAAGAAATTAAGACACACTTAACATTAATGAATGTCTTTAACGTAACAAAATAAATATTATTTCTAAATGAAATTATGCTGTTGTTGTTAAGTGCTGTCATGTTAAATACAAATCATAGCAACCGTATAACAAACAACTATGAATTCTGTGCTATCCTGTGTCATCCTCACAATCTCTGACACACTCAAACCCATTGCTGCAGTCGCTGTGTGAATCCATCCCTTTGGGAGTCTTCCTCTAATTCAGCGTACTTCATCTTTCCTAACATTTTATCCTTCTCAAAGGCATGACCTCTCTGAGAAAATGCCCAAAGTATCCGAGACAAAACGTCACCATCCTTGCTTCCAAGGAACATACTGGGTTATCTTCTCCAAGGAAAATGTTCTTTTTGAAATTCATAGTTTATTCACTAATTTTTTTCCCGATGTCACAATTCAAAGGCATCGATTTTTCTTCTGACACCCTTATTCATTCCCTTCAGCTGCATCAGACACACCTTGATCTTGGAATTAACAGCATTGCTCCTTAAAAATTTGGAGAGGTCTCTGACAATAGACTTTCCCAATGTGATATGTCTCTTGACCTCTTAACTACTAGTACCAAGTATATTGATTGCGGATCTCATTTGATTGTCAAATGGAATTACAGCAAAAGGCAGAGTATGATTAAGGATCCCTGATTGCACAATGACTTAATACTGGATGGCTAAATAAAATGTGTTTGTTTGAACTTAACAGATGCCCCACCGAAGATCTCAAAAGGATGGCACCTCATTTTTAGCCTTGGAGACACTAAAATATTTTATTCTGTCTTATAGGATCCCATAATGAGAGACTAATGAGACAGTAATGAGAGAGGATGGTGAATAAAATAAATTTCATATATGCTTTATCAAGAACAGAGTTTAAGCCACAAAAATGAGTAAGCCTCAGTTCTTGTTTTCTCAGGGTATTTTCCAAGTAGTGGAATAGTTGGGTGGTATGGAATTTCTATGTTCAGCTTCTTGAGAAAGCACCAGACTGCCTTATAAAACACATCTTCTGTAACATTTATTACTTATTGCCCTGTTAAACATTGCCACTTTTACTAGAGTGAGATGTTACCTCATTGTGGTTTTGATTTGCATCTCTTATTGCCAGTGATTTGAAACATTTCTTCATGTGTCTCTTTTGCATTTTAATATCTTTGTGAAAATTCTTTCTTTGGTTTGCCCATTTTGTAATTGGGTTATCAGTCT
>NW_006399892.1:4341038-4342148 GCF_000299155.1 Elephantulus edwardii | reverse complement strand
CTAATTCAGTCCCCCAAGGATAAATATTGTATAAAACCATTATTGTAGAATGATTATAAGTGTCTAAGAGGGATGGGAGAGGGTGGACCCAGAGGGATGAGGATGTGCAGGAGTGTGTGGGGGAGCAATTAATCATGGAGTTGTAGAATTTGATGGGGAATGAGAGAAATTGAAAGAATTTGTTCTTGAAAACAGTGTATTTGAATTTTGTAAATAAACTAGTAGAAAATCTATAAAAGAATTAGTAACCCAATAGATAACATATTTTTATTTTGCTGGAGTTTAATAGCCATTTTTCTATTTTTCCTTTATTATAAACTTTTTTTAAATTAAAAAAAAACTCAGGTTATGTAGCTAAGTAGATTTTCTACTCTCTTAAAATTAGAAGAGGCTACTTAAATAATCAGAGAGTTTTGAAGACTAATGGTGACAAACTGTGCACCAGTTGGTCTAGAGCAGAAGATGGGCAATCTTTGCTGTTTATTGCCTCAGCAAACATCAGTGGAGGGTAAGATATGCGTCTGTTCTGACTCCATGGCACACAACTACATGGAGATAATCTGAAATCTGTTAGCATTATCTGGGAGAAAAATACTTAATAATATTTTGTTGAGGTACAACCACATCTAAATCAATCCACATGTCACTCTCCAGTAGGTTTTCAGTAACAGCAAATTGCAAAAAGCAGACTTCCTATATCTTTCTCTTGTTGACCAGTTGCTGAATTGGAATCACTTACCTCTGAGTTGCCCCAGAACGTCTTTTTTTTTTCCTTTTCTTTTTTTTTTTTTATGTATGAAGCTCTAGTGGCCGAGTGAGTAAAAAATCGTACTGCAAACTCAAAGCATGCAATTTAATTCAATCAGCAGATCTGTGGGAAAAGATGACAAATTTCCTCTCATGTAATTTGTGTTGTTGTTATTGTTATGTAGGGGCTTTTTTTTTAGTTAACTATGACTCATAGTGGCCTTGAACCCTGTCCTATCATGAGTCAATCTCACCTTCTCTGACACACCTTACCCCACTGCCAAAGTCCCCATGCAATTCACTTAATGCACTTTACAACTACTGAAATCTCACTGCATGGTTAGCTATAAGTTGGTTCTGATG
>NW_006399892.1:4336359-4338832 GCF_000299155.1 Elephantulus edwardii | reverse complement strand
TGTTAATGTTCATTAAAATTAATAAAATAAAATTTAAAAAAAGAAAAATAGTATCATCTGTATATTGCAAATTGTTGATGAATCTTCCTCTAATCTTTGTGCAACGTTCTCCTTCATATAGTTCAAGAATATGACTTTGATATATCTCATGTATAAATCTGATACACTGAACACGAACAAGCAAATACCCTATGAGCCAACTACTATAGTGATCCTGTGAATAAGAGATCTTAATTGTACCCTATTCCATGACATCTTCACCATCTCTGACATGCTTGAATCCATTGTTACAGTCATTTTATCAATCTGTCTTGCTGAAAGTCTTTCTCTTTGACCCTCCATTAATATGTGAAAAATATAAATATACCCTAGATTACAAAGACATTATACAGAAAGTATTTTAAAATATATAATTAATTAATAATGTTTGTTCACTACAAGTTGAAGTGGTGCTTTGGATATATTAAGTTAAATAAAATATTAAAATTTAAATAAAACCAATACCATCACAGATCATATGATTTGTAAGACAATAAAAAGGACATCATACATGCAGAAAGAAAAGTCATTTGAAAGACAAGATCAAAGTAGATATCAGAAGAGACTTTTAAACTTGATCTTTAATGTAGGAAACCTAAAACAAAAGAAATAATTAGAAAATAAGACACATGAGCAGATTTCAATGGATAACTTGAAAAGACAAAGCCAAGCATTATAATGAAATGTGCAAAGAGCTGGGATTAGAAGATCAAAGGGAAAGAACATTCTTAATATTTCCCAAACTAAAATAACTAAATAATAGTTTCAAATCTCATGTTGCAATACTGAAAGATTGGTCAAAATACTGAAAGATGCAAGGAGCATCAAAAGAAGATGACAGAAATATATAGTCACTGTACCAAAAAAGAATTGAACCACTTCAGGAAGCAGCTTATGACCAAGAATCAATGGTACTAAAAGAAGTTATTGATCTGAAGCAATAGGAAAATTAAGATTTCAAGAAATGATGAAATATGAAAGGAAATAATTTATCAAACACATGCCGCCCTGAATTTGCTCACTCATCTATGTCAACACACTTTGAAGACAGTTACCAAGTCAACTGACTGGACAAGATTCATATGTGTTCTATTCTCCCTGAATTGTCATCTAAGAGAGTGTTAAAATTATCATACAAGATGATGATGATGATTATTATCATAAAATGAAAGTAAAATCTTGTTGAACAGTATTAAAAAAAATGACTCTAACAGTACATTGTCAAGGATCTTCCAGAAAGTTAAGCTAGAGTCAGAAGAGGTCATGGAACAAAAGATATCATTATTCATGTCAGATGAATCTTGGTTCACGGCAAAGAAACAAAAATTATAATGACTTAGTTTTTGCTAACTATAAAATACATATAACTTTATAAATCATAATGTCATTATTGTTTTAGGTGTTGTCAAGATCATCTTATAATGACCCTTTGAACAGCAGATCTGAAGCCTGTCCTATATCCTGTGCCATTCTCACAGTCTCTATGTGAGACTGCTGTCCACTGTGTAAATCATAATAAATTATTAATAACTTTGAAAAGAATGAGGATCCTAGAATATTTGACTGTGCTCATGTGGAAACTGTACATGAACCAAGAAACTGTCATTCTAATGGAACAAGGCAATAGTACATGATTTAAAATCAGTGCATTAATATTCAAAGTTGAAAATTTGATATTACACTTTGTATTCAATAGGAAGACTTGGAATTAACTTAAAAATAGTATAACTAAGGCAAAATGCATTTTTTCAGATGTGCAATTTGTTGAGAATTCTAGCAATTGATTGCACAATTTTATATGATAAAAATCAGTGTGATATTTTAATTACCTTTGGCTCCAATTCATTTTTCCTTCCAGCCTATGATAACTACAAATAGATTTTTTCCTGTATACTCTTCTTTTCTTGGTTTTTTATATAAGTGAGATCATGTAGTATTTCCTATTTTATAATTGATATGTGTCACTCAGCGTGTCTTTGTTCCACCCACACTGTAGCATATATGAACACTTCATTTCTCCTTGTGACTGAACAATATTGCATTGCACAACATACCACATTCCATTTATTGATTTTTGTTTTGATAAGGATTTAAATTGTTTTTCACCTTTTGTTTCTTGGGTATAATTCTACAAAAAAATTGATATATAAGTCTTTGTTGAAGTTTTTAAGTCCTCTTTTTTTTATGTACCTAAGAAAATGTTGAGCCATGCTGATTCTGAGTGAACTCAGTCTCATAAGGACAAACACTGTATAAAACCATTATTGTAGAATGAATATGAGGATCCAAAGAGGGGTGTGGGTGGAAATGGAGAGGGGTGTGGATAGGTGGGGGGCATAGGGTGGGTGTTCATCACAGGGTTGCACAATTCGATGTGTGGGTGGGGTGAAGGAAATGGGAAGGGTTTTCTGTGAAGAACAATGTATAAATATAT
>NW_006399892.1:4330169-4334244 GCF_000299155.1 Elephantulus edwardii | reverse complement strand
CGGACCTTTTGATTTTCCGACTCCAACTCCTTGCACATTTCATTGTAATATTTTGCTTTGTCATCCCATGCTGCCTTTTGAAGTCTTCTATTCAACTCTTTAGTATCTTGAATTCTTTCCTGTGCTTTGGCTTCTCTGCGATCCAGTGCAATTTTCAGAGTCTCTTCCAACATCATATTTGATAAATATTTATATTTGTACCCTCCTTAGAAACTAAAATGCAATAATATGAAATCTTCACATATGTTGTCTCTTTGAGATAAATGGAAAAATACTTTTAAGTCATAGTTCCTACTGATAGATATTTATTGTGGCATTCTATGAAGAGAAAGAAGAAAAGAATAATATAAATCAACAACACTAAAAAAAAAGAACCAAAAAAAAACCCAAAAAAAAAACCCAAGCAACCATAACCAAAAAACCCCACCAACCTCTGGGGGGAAAAAAAAACCTCTGGAATTTAGAGACTTATGTTATATGCTCTATACTTAGGTGTCTATCAATGCAAACTCACTGCTTTAGGCAAAGCCTTTGTCAGGGATTTCTCAAAAATACTTAATAGTAATGATGTCAGTTTGTACACTAAGGTATGCCTGATCCAGGCCATAGTCTTTTCAATCATTCACTGCATTTTCTAAGAGCTAGTAGAGTGCTAAGTTTCCCATTAAAGAACAAACATTTACATCTTGGAAAAAGTGAAGCCAGAGTGCTCTTGGACAGCAAAGATGGTAAAGCTTCTACTATCATACTTTGGACATGTTTCCAAGAGAGGTTATTTCTTGGAGAAGGAAATCATGTTTGGAAATATGGAGCATCAGATAAATACAGAAAGAGCCCTAATGAGACAGATTGACTCAGAGATTACGACAATGGACTCAAGTATGTCAGAGAAGATGAGGATGACACAGGCCTAGGATAGGGCTCAAGCGTTTTGTTCCTGGGATTGTTAAGACTCATACTCACCTTGACATCATCCAAAAAACAATGACAACAATCTCATTTACTTCTGTTAGGTTGTTTCAGTAAGAAGACTCTCTCCATCTTTCTCCAACAGAGCAGGTGGTAGACTCAAACTATTGACGTTTCATTTAGCAATGTGATACTCCACTCATAATGACACCAAATTTTTATTTTATTAGTAAATGGAGGTAAACAAAATTATGGAAGAAAATGAAATGCAAATGTTTTCAACATGATTTTGTTTGTTGTTGTTGTTGTTAGATGCCATTGAGTTGAGTACAACTCTTAGTGACACTATGAACAAAATATCTGATCCTAGTCCTGTCCTGTGCCATTCTCACACTTCCTGACACACAAAAGGCCATTGTAGCAGTCACCTTGTCAATTCACCTGGTTGAGGGTCTTCCTCTCCTTCGCCGACCCACCACCCACACCAACATCATGTCCCTCTCCAAGGAATAGCACCTCCTAGCAATATGTTCAAAGTATGTGAAGTGAAGCTTCATCATTCTTGCCCCCAAAGAACACTCTTGCTTCTTTTTTTTTAAATTTAGTTTGTTTATTTTTCATTTCAGTGAACAACTACAGAGATTTTGGAATTCCATCCATTCATTGTTGCACTTTACACTCTTACTTCTTCACCCTCTCCAAGAAATATCTGCTTGCTCCCTTGGCCACCCATGGGATATTCAGTTCTCTTCTCCAACACCACAACTCAAAGGCATCAATGCTATCATCCTTTTTAATTGTCCAGCTCTCAGCTAGTAATCAGAAAGACCATGGTCTGACTCTGACATTTTTTCATATAGAAAGTATTTTTAAAAATCTACAAGTACATATTACTGCTATTCTTAAGAGCTTTGGAGTCAAGCTCAACTCAAAGTGATCCTGTACAAACAAACAAACAAACAAACCCAAAACCAAAATACTATTTAGTTTAGTCTTCATTATCCCTACTGGGCTTGAGTCTAGAGTGGTGGTGATTGTGTCAATTTACCTTGTTAAAGGTCTTGCTGTTTTTACTAACTCTCTGCTTTACCATGTATATATCTTTATCTAGAAAATAGTCTCTCCTAGCAGCATACCAACAGTATATAAACCAAAGTCTCACCATCTTTGCTTGTATGATATAATAAAAGGTATATATTTTACAGATTTATTTTGAACACTAATGGAATAAAATGACATGAAATTTTACTGTAGAGTAATTTAGTTAATTAGACCCATTAACTTTGTTGGATGTGGTCTGTTTTAAGCAATTTCTAAAATTCACAAATAACCGTTGTTATTCCTAGAATGTACGCATCTATTTTTCATTATGAAAATATATTTTTGTGAAAATGAAAAATATGAAAGTCATCCTAAATCAAAACAGTACTATCATGAGAGTTGTTGGTATTTGAAACTCACCAAATTGTGGCCAAAATCACATCCAGACTCTTCTGCCAATATATGCAATTGCAATGTATTTGCCAGACCTTGAGGGTCAGTATCAGCTTTCAACTCCCAAACTTTAAAATTACTCTTTCAGATTCCAATAAGAATTTTATTATTAAAAAAAAGAATTTTATTATTATTATCATCAAACCAGATCCTCATTACCCTCTGTTGTTGTTAAGTGTCATCAAGTCATGGACAACTCATAGTTACCCTATAAGTGAAAGACCTGAACACTTGTATAACTTTCTACATTTCTCCAAGTTCATATAGTTTAAGGAGACAAGCTATTTCAGAAGTGGATGTCACTCATGCTTCCAAGCTTGTTTTAATTGGGGAGCATCACCAAAAACCATAGATAACCATTATCACAATTGGCACGTCACTGTCACAGTGTTTAGCATCACAACCATGAGTTACCTCTGAACAGCAAATATAGCAACCAGTGCTATATCACTTAGAAGAATGACCGAAAACAATTAAAACCAGGCTATCAGGCCCAAATGTCTTTTTAAATAGGAGGCCAAACAAAATCAACTCACACCCAATGGCAAGTAAAAAAACATTTCACCCTAAATACACCAGAACCAGAGAACAAAGCTCTGTAGAATCTATCTGTTCCAGACGACTTCCAACCTGGTTTCCAGCCCTATTTTGGTAACCATCTTGGACTCTTATATAGGCATCATATTCAATATCCCATAATTTAATGGAGGCATACAAATAAAAAACTGTGTTGTCAGCCCAGAGGGAAGTGGTATGAATTCACCAGTTGCCCTAGAAAAAGATAGTCAATTTATAGCCACTGAAACCCCACTGGAGGGCTAATTATGATTCAATTCCAATTCTAAGAAACTTACAAATAGCAACTACTATTGTCTAACAAGAAGTAACTGATCTGTACAAGTGTTCCACTTGTTTCTATTCTAAGTGAAGAATTAACAAATTTTCATTCTCTAAACATTAAAAGTGTTTCATCAGAAGCTCACTCACTTTATTGTTCATCAAAGTTCACCACATTGAAGTTAATGTAGTAGCTGAGAAGTTTATGTGTCAC
Source organism: Elephantulus edwardii (assembly GCF_000299155.1). Lineage (NCBI taxonomy): Eukaryota > Metazoa > Chordata > Mammalia > Macroscelidea > Macroscelididae > Elephantulus > Elephantulus edwardii. The sequence continues at coordinate 4,330,790 of NW_006399892.1, read as the reverse complement.
CTGATATTGGTGGCAGACACCATGTCCCATATGACAGGGAAGTGGACCCTTTGGGGGATCACTCTATCACTAAAAGATAAATAAAGTGTAGTCTCTTTTTTGGAGGAGGTTTGATCAGTTTCATTATATTTTTAGATGGAAAAATAGTCTATTACAGAGGTTAGGGAAGTTCACACTACCATCAAGAAGAGTAAGCAAAGGAGTGTGCCCGTCAAACTGGAAATCCTCCCACAAAGAAATTCCTGGACAATAGGAAACAAAAGGAACTGTAAGAGCAATGGGACAAAGCCAAGGAGGTAAGCATGGGAGAACTCAACAGCAGAGAGAAGGCACCAGCATAGCCAGGAGAGTAATAGGAGATTGCTGTAGTGGACTTTCTAGCTAATGTGTGTGTGTGTGTGTGTGTGTGTGTGTGTAAATATATAATTATAATGTGTATGCACGTGTTTGTGTGTTGTGGTTGTTCTTATGTGACATTGAGTCACTTGAGACTCATAGTGACTCAATGTACAACATCCTTAAACCCTGCTCTGTCCTGTGCCAATTGCACTCTGACACAACCACCCCGATTACCCAGTCACTGAATCAATCCACCTCATAGAGGGTCTTCCCCTCTTGCAC
>NW_006399892.1:4326805-4328940 GCF_000299155.1 Elephantulus edwardii | reverse complement strand
CAATATTTGTCCTATGGGACTGAGTTAGTTCACTCAGCAAAATGTTTTCCAGTCCCTCCCAAATTAGGTAGTAATTTACAGATCATTTCTCTTGTGTGCTGCACACTATTCCATTGTGTTAATGTCCCACAATTTCTCAATCCATTCAATTTGGTTGGATATTTGGCTGTTTTCATGTTCTTGTGATGGTGAATAGTGCTGTTATGAATATTGGTGTATAGTCTCTTTTTGTGCCTCAGGGCTCATTTTCTTGGGGTATATTCCACGCAATGGAATAATTGGGTCGTATGGATCTTCAATGTTCAGTGCATTTAGGAAGCACCAAACCACCTCCAGAGTGGTTGTGCCATTTTATAATTCCGCCAGCAATGTTTAAGATTTGCTATCTCACCACATCTTCTCTAACATTTATTACTTGCTGTCCTATTAAACTTTGCCATTGCTACTGGAGTGAGATGGTATCTCATTGTGGTTTTGATTTCCGTCTCTTTTGTTGCCAGTGATTTGGAGTCTGTTTGCCATTCGAATATATTCCTCTGTGAAAATTCTTTCCATGTCTTTTTCCCATTTTGCTTTCTTTTTTTTCATTTATTCGTTCCCAATTTCACATTATATTGCCTCCTGCCCTTTCCCCCTACCCAATCCACTTTGCAATGCACTTGGTGTTTCAGATTATTATCATACATAAAATATTTAATCACATATTCCTCCCTTACTTATTTCCTTCATAGGTTCCAATACAGCGTTCATTATCTATCTACTCTTCATCTTTTCTTCAACTAATCTTGTCAGTCCTATATTATCACAGTGATATTATACAGTATTTGCCCTTTTGTGACTGAGATATTTCACTCAGCATTATGTCCTCCAGACTCACCCAGGTTGTAAAATGTTTTACAAGTTCATTGTTTTGCTGTATAATAGCCCATTGCATGAATGTACCATAGTTTTTCTAGCCATTCATTTGTTTATGGGAATTTGGGTTGCTTCTGACTGTGAAGTGGTCTTAATGTGTTGAACTAATGTGTTGAGAACATCATCCCTGTTCAACATCTAATGAGTCAGTTACAATGATATATTTATCATACTGGAGACAAAAGACAGATCCTGTGTGCCCTGTTAAAACTTTTAAATATTTCCAGGTTGTTTCATCTTAAATCCTAATAGAATTATTTCATAGCCCATTGATCAATTTGGTATCACCATACTGTATACAACAGATAGCTATATTAATTTCAGAGCAGTGCTGAATCCTACCCAACTGTAAAGTTGTACCATACACCCTGATAGTTTCCTTAGTCTTTATATCCTGGGAAATCTTTGAGTATAACAGTAACAATTACGTCTAAAATTAATTGGAAGCACCATCCATGAGTCTATTTTAAAACACATATTGATCTCACACTTTTATCTCTTTCTGAATTCCTGTCACAGAAGATCAGTGAGATTTATCAACTTCTTCCAAAGCATATCTTCTGAAATCATAGACTTGACTCCTTTACATAACAACTGTACTGCACATGGAAATCCAGTGTACAAGTAGGAAAGAATGCTTTCTGATTCTTTATTTAAGCTTGCTCATAAGTCTGTAAAAAATCCCCACTATATTATGACCTCCAGAGAAGTGTAATATGCTCATGCTAATAAAAATAAATTAATGAATGCACATTTTCTGCTAATTCTGCTTCATTTCATTCAGACCATATACTTTACATTCATTTTTTTTCTTGATAGCTTTAGTCTCTTACTGATGATCTGTTTCTAAATTTTCCAGTATTAATCTGACATAAGGTATTTTTCTATTGCACGTTCTTTTTCATTTTGATCCTTAATAACAAATTTATGTACATTTTAAAAGAAATGTAAAAAAAATGCTAATTTTTTCCTGAAGATTATTGAATATTTAACTGGAAAAATGTTTTTGTAAGGTTCATGAATTTAATTTGAAATTGGGTGTTTTGTCAGAAATTATAGCATGCTTCTCTGTGTGATAAGAATTTATATCCCTGGTATGGATTTGTACAAAAAGAATTTTTTTTCAATAGAGGAGAACATATGGTAATTTTTTTTATTTCATATTTGCATTTTAGACACTCTAGTTTAGGTGCTGTTAACTATTTTTCTCTCAACAAATA
>NW_006399892.1:4323464-4325415 GCF_000299155.1 Elephantulus edwardii | reverse complement strand
AGAGATGTATTGCACTGGGAAAATCTGCAGTAAGGTACCTCTCCAAATTATTGAGGAGTAATGGTGTCAGTAGGGAGCTCTGAGGGCCTAGCGGCAAGAAGCTGTGCTACAATTCTGAAGACATGTTGTTCAAAGCCATTAGTCGCTCACAGGGGAAGGATGAGCAATCTCCTCCTGTGCCTCTGAAAATCCATCAGAGGATCAGCTATGGGTCAGTTTCAACGCTGTGGTACACAACAACAGCAGTGGTGACAATGTGAGGATTAAGTTGCATCTAATTCAGGCCATGGTCTTTCCAATCACTTGCTATGCATCAGAAAGCTGGACAATGAATAGGGATGACTGAAGAAGAATGGATGCTTTTGAGCTGTTGTGTTGGAGAAGAGCAATGAACATTCCAAGGATGGCCAAAAGAACAAACAAATATGTATTGGAGAAGGTGCATCTGGAGTGCTCTTTGGAGATAAGAATTATGAAGCTTTACCTCACATTTCTTGGAGAAGGACATTATGCTAGGAAGGGTGGAGGTTCTGCAAATGAGAGGAAGACCCTTAACCAGGTGGATTGACATGCTAACTATTGCAACGGTCTCTCATGTGTCAGGAAGTGTAAGGATGGCACAGGATACAACAGACCTTTACACTAAAGGGAATTGGTGGACATGGAACTATTGAAAAAGGTAATATAAGATTTAGAGCTAATAGTAATGAAGAAGTTCATCTACTCTGAAGACATTGAGAGAAAAAAAAATGTCGGGAATTGTAGAATACCAACTAAGGTAATTTCAACAAACACATGAATCCCTAGATATGTTCACTAGCCATGAAGATAGATACTTTGCCAACTATTCTGGAAGATAACCTTATTTGGCCTCATTAAAAAAATTTAATGTAACAGACATGAGAACGACAAAATGTTATTAATAGCCCATGTCAGTAAATTATTGCTTAAGATTACTAAGAAATGGCTAGAACGCAGAATCAACAGGAAACTCTATTCTAACTTTAACATAGTTAGCTTCAGAAAAGAGCATGTTATGAGGCATGTCTTTGTTAATGTCAGGTCTTAAAAGAAAAAAAATAATTGCAAGAAGATGTTTATTTACACTTTATTGATTATACAAAATTATAGATTTTAAGAAATAGTTGTTAACATTTATAAAATTTAAAAGTCAAAAACACGTATTTGTTCCATGAGGAAACTGCCTAGACAAAGAAGCGAATGTATAAATAGTGAAAGGGAACACGGCAAGTTTAAAATTAAGGAATGTATGTATCAGGGTTGTACTCTTCATCCATCCCTATTCAGTGTTTATGCTGGGCAAATATTTTGAGACTGGCCTATATGGAGAAGTGGTGTCAGGACTGGAGGAAGCCTTTTATGTAGTTGATACAACCTCATTTGCAGAAAATTAGGAAAACTGGAAATACTGCAGAAGATCAAAAATTACAGCTTTCAATATGAATTATGCCTTAACATCAAGAAAAAAAAAATATCCTCACCACTAGACAAATAGGCCACCTCAGGATAGTTGAATAAAGGTTGGGGTTTGTCAATAGTATAATTTTACTTGAGTCAACAATCAGCCCATTATGAAATCAAAAGATGTTTTGCCTTGGGGAAGTACAATGTCAAGGAACTCTCCAAAATGCTAAAAATCAATGATGCTAGTTTAAGGACTCTAAGATATTCCTGATCCAAGTGATGGATTCTTAAATTGCTTCTTATGCATCTGAAGGTTGGACAACAAATAATGATAGCAGAAGAATCAGGATCTTTGAATAGTAGTTTTGTTTTTGGGGTGTTTTTTGGGTAGATTTGGAAAGATTATTGATTATACCAAGGGCTACTAAAAGTAAAACAAAAGTTTGCCTTAGAGAAAGTGCAACCAGAGTGTTCTTTAGAGGTAAAATTGGTGAAATGTCATCTCATATACTTTGGGCATTTTGTC
>NW_006399892.1:4320820-4322169 GCF_000299155.1 Elephantulus edwardii | reverse complement strand
CTATGAGTCACACTTGACTAGATGACACCTAACAACAACAAAATGAATAGTGACCAAGGGGATCTGCTAACATAGGATGTTGCACTTTTAAAAATTAGTGGTTCTAACCCAGTAAGTGCCATGCAGAAAAAAAAGATGGACACTCTTTGATCATAAAGACTTTCAGCCTGTGAAACTTGATGGACAGTTGCTATGATTCAGAATTGACTTGATGAGCCCAGATATTTTTTCTCTTGGTATTATTGTTGTCTTTTTAAATAAATGACATCAAATCCACTACCACACATGATCATTTGAATAACAAGTCAACACTTGTTCTATCCTATAGCATCGTCACCGTGTCTACTACACTCAAGCCTGTTTTACAGTCACTGAGTCAATCTAGTTCATTGAAAGTCTTCTTCCCTTTTGCTGACCTACATTTTCTAGCATGATGAAAAGACATCTTTGAGTCATTTTAAAAAGGAAGAGTAGCCCAAACAAGGGGGAAAATTCACATGCATAAATAATTCCTGAGAAAAAAATGACACTGGGATATTCTGATCTCAGAACCAGAATATTGTAATTATGTACTCTTAAATAACTGAGAGGAAGTTTAGCGAAACAACAGACAAAATAAAAGAAAACCCAGAGAAAAGTATACAATACTTAAGAAATGAAAACATGGACAGAAATGAAAATTTATAAGCCATATATAACATCATATCTAAGGATATCTTAAGGATGCAACAGGCAGGATATTGAATGATTCAAGGAACATTAAAAACAGATGGAAGGAGTATACAGAGTCATTGTACCAAAAATAGACTGGCACAGAAGAATTTGAAGAAACAACATATGAGCAAGAAGCAATGGTGATAAGCGAAGAACTGCAGGCTGCTCTGAAGTTGTTGTTGTTGTTATGTGCCATCAAGTTGCTTGCAACTCGTAGTGACCCTATGTACAATAGTCCTAAACTCTGCTCTGTCCTGTGCCAATTGCACTGTCTCCGACACACCCATCTAGATTACCCCAATCTCTGAATCATTCTGAAGCCCCTCATAGAGGGCCGTCCTCTCCTGCACCACCCCTCCACCCTACCAAGCATGATGTCCTTCTCCTCCTTACAGCATGTCAAAAGTATGTTAGATGGAGCCTCAAAATCCTTGCCTCCAAGGAGCTGCCTGGTTTAACCGTTTCCAGGATGAATCTGTTTTCCTAGAAGTTCATGGTACCCTCAATACTCTTCTCCAGTACCACAGCTCAAAGGCATCAATTCTCCTTCTATCCTCTTTAGTCCCTGTTCAACTATCTGATGCATAACAAGGGATAGCAAAGACCATGGCCTGTATCAAATGCACCTTAGTCTC
>NW_006399892.1:4313868-4319915 GCF_000299155.1 Elephantulus edwardii | reverse complement strand
TACTCAGCCAACTTATTGGAAGAGATTCATATTTATTCCCATTCCAAAAAAAGGGGACCTCCCACAGAGTGTGGAAATTATTGAAAAATATCACTAATATCACACACTAGCAAAATCCTCCTGGAGATTATCCAGAAAATACTTCAACAGTATTTGACATAGAACTCCCAGAAATACAGGCTGGCTTTAGAAGAGGTCGTGGTACTAGGGACAGTATTGCCAATGTCAGCTGGATCTTGGCAGAAAGCAGAAAGGACCAGAAAAATATCTATCTATGTTTCATTGACTACTCAAAGGCATTTGACTATGTGGATCACAATAAATTGTGTCTAACGTTGAGGAAAATGGGAATCTCAGAACACTTAATTGTGCTTTTATGAAACCTATACTTGAACCAAGAAACAGTCCTCAAAACAGAGCAAGGAAACACTGCATGGTTCAAAATCAGGAAATGATTGCATCAGGGATGGATCCTGTACTCAAACCTTTTCAATCTGCGTGCAAAACAGATCATTTTGGAGGTAAGACTTTATGAGGTGGAGTATGGCATCAAGACTGGAGGAAGACTCATTAACAACCTACAATATACAGATGACACACCTTGTCTGCTGAACGTGAAGAAGACCTGAAGCACTTGCTACAAAAGGTCAAGGAGTATAGTCTTCAATATGGATTGAAGCTCAACATCAAGAAGACAAAGATTCTCACCACTGTGACAATTGGCAACACCATATTAGATGGAGAAGAGATTGAGGTTGTTAGCAATTTCAGCTTTCTCAGATCCAGCAGTCAGGAAATCAAAAGACGAGTTGCACTGGGAAATTCAGCTGTCATGGGCTTCTCCAAGTGCTGAAGACCAACGATGTCAGTCTAGATACAAAGGTGTACCTAATCCAGGCCATGGTCATCTCAATTAGTTATTATGATTCAGAAAATTGGACAATGACTAAGGATAACAGAAGAACAGTGGTGCTGTAGAAGAGTCTTGAACATACTATTGACCAACAAAACAAGTAGTTCTGTCTTGGAGAGGGTGAAACCAAGTTTTTCCTTAGAGGCTAGGATTTTGAAGTTTCATATCATTGACTTTGTGAACATGGCCAGGAAAGATCCATCCTTAGAGAAGGACATCATACTCAGAAGGGTGGACGGACAGCGCAGGAAAGGGAAACCCCGGATGAGATGGATTGACAAAGTAACTGGGGCAATGGGGATTGGTGTGTGGAATTAATGAGACTGGCTCAGGACAGGAAAATTTCAGAGCTGCTGTACATAGACTATCATTGCAGGTGACTCACATAACAATAATATCATACTAGGACAAGTTGGGAAGCAGTAGTGGTATCCGCTTCTTAAATAACATGCCTCTGGAAATACTGTGAGCTTTGATAAATGTTGATAGTTGTAGAGGGGCTTCAGGCCTTTTGTTCATAGGGTTGCTATGAGTCATGCTTGACTCTAAGGCAATCAACAACAACATAGATATCTATTATATTTACACTAAGTTTTCATAAGTAATGCATTTAAAGCACAGAATTCAATCAAGGAAAGATAGATTCACAAGATTGAAGGAAGATCTCTGAGCTTAAGAGAGCAACGTAGATTAAGAAATATGTGGGATGCCATTACGAGGAATAATTTATCTGTGACTTAAATTTAAGAAATGGAAAACACCCTGAAAAGTGTTAAAGAGGTGCTTGTAACAAAATTTTATAACATGATGAAGCTATGGATCAAAAGAGATCAAAATATACTATATAGTATAGAAACTGAAACCCACTCTTGACAATAATTTTCAATGTATAACAACCCTCTACTTGATTTTTGTCCTTTCTTCAGGGGAACAATTGGTAAATTTTAACTACTACGAAGCATCGTTAAGGTTAGCACCATAAATTGTCACAGAACTCTTCATTGTTGTCATTGTTATGTGCCATTGAATCACCTGTGACTCGTAGTGGCCCTATGCTCTGATCCTTGCCCTACCTGCAGCCAATCTCACTGTCTCTGACAGACCTAATTCCATTTCTCCAGTCAGTGAGTAAATCCATGTGATCTTAGATCTTCTTCTCCTGGGTTATCCCTCCATCCTTCCAAACATGATGATCCTCTCCAAGGACAGGTCCCTACTGGCCAACTCCCCAAAGTATATGAGAAAGAGGTTGAAAATCCTTGCCTCAAGGGAGTAGTATGGTTTCACCATCTGCAGGAGAGACCTGATTGTTCTGGCAGTCCATGGTATGTTCAACATTCTTCTCCAGTGCCTCAACTCAAAGGCGTTGGTCCTTCTTCCATAACCCTTAGTTATTTAGTTCTCAGATGCATAGCATGTAATTGCAAAGATGATTGATGGAATCAGGTGCACTTTAGTCTCTAGACTGATATTGTTGCTCTTCAGTACTCTAGAGAGGTCCCCGACAGTAAACTTTTCCCAATGCAATTTGCTTTTATTTCCTATATTCTGGTGCCAAGAGTGTTGATAGGATCACAAATAAGTATTTCAATGTCTCCAAGAACATTATGATTCATAGTAACCCTCCATTGAGTTTCCAAGTCATACCAGGAGAAAATTGCTCAATTTTTTCCTTTGGAACAACTAGGGGATTTGAACAACAAAACCAGTGCAACATTCTGTGGACCAAAGTTGCTGGTAAATAAAACTAAGATATATTAATATAAAATGTGAAAGAAACTTGTAAGCAGCTCAAGGAAAAATAAAAAGTTATGTAGAAAGGAAAAGCAATAACTCTCCTCTCTGATTTCTCAGCAGAAACCACACAGACAAATGGAAATCAAATGATGTATACAAAATATTGAAAAAACAGTCACCTAAGAATTCTGTATTGAATCAAACTGTTCATATTATACAATGGTGAAACTGGGACATTTGTAAATAAATGAAATTTAAGACATTTGTGAAACCAGAACTCCTCTGAATGAAATTCTAAGTCTAATCCTTCAAATAAAGAAGCAAGAACCTCAGAAAAAGATAATAAACATTATAACATCAGACAGAAAAAATCCTCAAATATAGAGGTTTCAAAAATCTAATAAACTTCCTTACCAAATTTTCTACAACAACAAACTTTATGTAGATGACAAAATCCTGCAGGAAGTGAAGACTTACACCCTTACTAAAGAAGATTAAAGACTATAGAATTCTATGTGGGTTATATCTCAACAACAAAAACCCAAAAATCCTCTGAACCAATAGGCAACATTAAAATGCAGAAATGGTTGCAATGAGTTCATTTTATATTGTTGAGTAATCAACATCTTTGGTAGCTGTCTTTGCTGTTTGGTAGCTGTCTTTGCTGTTAGATGTCACTGAGTCAAGTACTGCTCATAGCAACTCTATGAACAACGGAACCATGTCCTATCTTGGGCTATTCTCATCTTTTCTGGGATGCTTCATCTCATTGCTGTACTCTCTAGTCAATCCATCTCATTGAAGTTCTTTTTATCTTTGACTCTCCACCTTTCAAGCAAGATATCCCTTCCTAAGGATTAAGCTCATCTAGCTACATGCCCAAAGAATGTGAGATGAAGTTTTGGCATCTTTGTTTCCAAGGACAGCACTCTGGTTACACTTTTACCAAGACATAGATGTTCTTTTGGCACTCCATGGAAGAGTTAGTACTCTTCTCTATTATCACAACTCAAAGGCATCATTTTTTTTTCTGTCATCCTCACTTTTTGTCTAGCTCTCAGATACATAAAAGTGATTGAAAAGACCATGTCTGAGTCAGATGTATGTTAGTCTTCAAAATTACGCTATTAGGGAGCTCTGGTGGCCTAGTGGCAAGAAGCTGCACTGCTATACTGAAGGTGCATGGTTTGAATCCATCAGATGCTCTGCTGGAGAAGGAGGCGCAATCTCCTCCTGTGCTAAGCTATTCAGATCTGACTCAATGGTATATATATATACAAAACCCAAACAAACAAAAAAATCAATCAACCAACCAAACAAAACTCCAAATGATGTCATTATTGTTGTTAACTGCGCTCATAAACTACTTTAGTATCTGAAACTGACAGACAAGTGTTATATTAACTAGAACAACGTATTACCCAAATACAACAAACTGACAATATTGTGTTGTGCGTCTAATACTGATATCATTACTATTCATTAATTTGGAGAGATCCCTGGCAGTGGGCTGTCCCAAGGCAATGTCCCCTGATCTACTGACTGCCTTTATCAAGGGTGTTGATTAGGGATCCAAGTAAGATGAAGTTGTTGACAACTTCAGTCTTTTCTCCATCTCTCATGATATTGCTTATTGGTCCAATAGTGAGTAGTTTTGTCTTACAGATGTCGAAATATAATACAAATAGGAGGTTGTAATTGTTGATCTCCTGTATCAAGTGTTTCAAGTCCTCCTTACTTTCAGCAAGCAAGGCTGTGTCATCTCCTTACATTGATGAGTCTTCCTCTGACACTGATGCCACACTTTTCTTCATAGATTACAGCTTCTTGAATGATTTGCTGAGCATACAAAGGCACTAAGTACAACTCTGATGCACATCTTTCCTGACTTTAGCCATGCAGTGTTCTCTTGATTTGTTTGGACAACAGCCTCTTCCTTTAGATATAGGTTTTGCCTGAGCGTAGTTAAGTGTTCTGGGATTCCCAATCTTCTGAATATTAGCCACAATTTGTTCATATTCACACAATAAAATACCTTTGCATTGTCAATAAAGCACAAATAGACATTCGTCTTACACACTTCGCTCTCAGCCATGATCTAACTGATATCAGCAATGATATTCCAGGTCCACAGCCTCTTGTCAGCCCAGACTGAACTTCTGTAAATTCTCTGTCAATGTACTGTTCTAGTTGACTTTGAATGATTTTCCAGCATTATTTTGCTTCCATGCAATATTAATAATATTGTTTGATAATTTCCACATTCTGTTAGATCATTTTTCTTGGGAATAAGAACTAATACAGATTTCTTCCAATCATCTAAGAATTTGTCTTCCAATTTTCCTAGCATAGACTGGTGAGCAAATAACATCTATTATTTGAAATGTGTTGTTTGTTATCCCATCAATTCCTGGGGCTTGCTTTTTGCCAATTCTTTCAGTGCAGCATGAACCTTTTCCTTCATTACAGTGGTTTGTTGATCATATCACACTTCATGAAATACTTCAGAGTCAGCCAGTTCATTTTGGTATAGTGATTCTGTGTATTTCCTCCATCCTGGATCATTCAAAATTTTGCCTGTAGCAACTCTAAATAGTGCAACTCAATACTTGATTTTATTTTTAGTTCTTCCAGGCTGAGCTATGCTAAGTGAGTTCTTCTCATTTTCTGACATCAAATCTCTTCACATTCTAATACTTCGCTTTGTCTCTTTGAATTGCCCTTTAAAATCTTCCATTCTTTTACTCCAGCATCTCTTCCCTTTCTTTTGCTTTCTTAAAGTTCTAGTGCAAGTTTCAGAGTTTCATCTGATTCCCATTTTGATTTTTTTCCTTTCTTTTCTGTATTTGTAATGACATTTTTTCCTCCTCGTGGATGACATTCTTGATGTCATCCCACACTTCATCTGTTCATAATTCATTGGTGTTCAATGTCTCAAGCCTGTTCTTAAGATGATTTTTAAATTCAGATGAGATAGACTCAAGCTTATATTTTGGGTTTTGTAGATTTAGCTTAAGTGTGTTCGATCTCAATTTGAACTTTTTACATAAGTAATCCATAGTAGGTCTATAGTCAGCACCTAACCTGCTTTTTTTTCTTAAACCTTTATTTTTTATTGGTTTGCTTATAAAGTTCATATACATTGTGTTTCACACTTTTATATGCAGTATGTTTCAGACAATCATTCTCATTCTTTATATTTTATAAAATTAATCACTGTTGAAATACTCTTACTATCATTTTCTCTTTTCAGATTCCCAAAGAATCTTTTCAATTTCTTTTACTCCCTTCCACTCACCAAATTATTGTTGTTGTTGTTATGTGCCGTCGAGTCGTTTCCGACTCATAGCGACCCTATGCACAACAGCCCTAAACCCTGCTCTATCCTGCGCCAACC
>NW_006399892.1:4310086-4311708 GCF_000299155.1 Elephantulus edwardii | reverse complement strand
GAATAATGCTACTGTGAACATTGGTGTACACATCTCCCTCTATGTATCAGTTCTAATTTCTTCAGGATATGTTCTTAGCAGTAGAATAGCTGGGTCATGTGGAATTTCTATGTTCAGCTTTTTGAGAAAATGTCAAATTGCCTTCCAGAGTGGTTGAACAATTTTATAATCCCACCAACAGTGTATGAGAGTCCTTAACTTTCCACATCTTCTCCAACATTTATTGCTTGCTGTCCTATTAAATTTCCCTATTGCTGCTTGGGTGAGATGGTAACTCTTTGTGATTTTGATTTACACCTCTCTTATGCCAGTGATTTTGAGCATTTCTTCATGTCTGTTGGCCATCTGAAAGTCTTCCTCTGTAAAACGCATTTCTATATATTTTGCCCATTTTATAGTTGGATTCTCAGTCTTTTTCTTGTAGAAGTCCCTGTAGTATTTTTTAATTTTTTTTTTTAATAAGTCTCTTCTCTGAGATGGTATTGTCAAATGTGTTTGGTTTTTTGTTTGTTTGTTTGTTTTGGTTTGGTTTTGTTTTCCCCAGTTGGTAAGTTTTCTTTTCAGTGTATTGGAAAAAGGTTTTGATGAACACGAGGATTTAATCTTTAGAAAGCTCCATTCATCAGTTTTATCCTCTTATGCTTATGTATTTCTGACTGTATTTGTCAGCCTCTTTTATACCATGGGTGAGGCTTTGTAAGCAGGTCTTACTTCATCTCTTATGATCTTTATTGTTTGGGGCTTTACCTCTAGGTCTCCGATATACCTTATATTGATTTTTATATATGGTGAGAGGTCTGGTAAGAGCTTTATGCAGGTAGCAGTCCAATTTTACCAGTACCATTTGTTGAAGAGTTTGTCATTTCCCCATTTGATAGGTTTTGTTTCCTTGTCCAGTATCACTTGACCGTAGATAGATGGATTGATTTCTGGGTTTTCAATTCTGTTCCATTCACTTATGTGCCTGTCATTGTACTAGTACCATGCTGCTTTTATCATTACAGCTGTGTATTAGGTTTTGCGATCAGGGAGTGCTGAACCTCCCACTTCATTTTTATTTTGTAGAAGAATTTTGCTTATTCAAGGTCCCTTTCCTTTACAAATAAACTTACCAATTGCCTTTACAATCTCTTTGAAAAGGGAATTTGATATCTGTATTGCGATTACATTAAACATGTAGATTGCTTTTGACAGAATTGTAATTTTCACTATATTGAGTCTTCCTATCCATGAACAGGGAACATTTTTCCATTTATTTAGGTATTTTATTGTTTCTAGCAGAAGTGTTCTATAGTTTTCTTTGTACAGGTTTTTATGTCTCTAGTTAGGTGTATTCCTAAGTATCTCAATTTGGGGTTGGTTGTTTTAAATGGTGTTAATTTCTCACTTTCCTTCTCTGTGTTTTCTTTGTTATTGTAGAGAATCCCACTGACTTTTGAATAGTAATATAATATCTTGCTTCTCCACTAAGTTGGTCTACTAACTCTGGTAGATATTTTGTTTGTTTGTTGTTTATTATGAGTCTGTGGTGTTTTCTGTGTATACTATCATATCATTAGCACATGGTACAATTTAACCATCTCTTTGCTTATCTGGATGACTCTTACCTCCTTTTGCTCTAG
>NW_006399892.1:4307831-4309213 GCF_000299155.1 Elephantulus edwardii | reverse complement strand
CGAAGAATCAGAATCCTTGCCTCCAAGGAGCAGCCCGGCTTCACCCTCTCCAGGACAAACCTGTTTGTTTTCCTAGCAGTCCGTGGTGTATTCAATAGTCACCTCCAACACCACAGCTCAAAGGCATCAACTCTTCTTCTATCAGCCTTAGTCATTGTCCAACTCTCGAATACATAGCAAGTAATCGCAAAGACCATGGCATGTATCAGGTGCATCTTAGTCTCCAGACTGACATCTTTGCACTTCAGCACTTTAGAGAGGTTTTTAACTGCAGACTTTCCCATGATAATATGTCTTTTAATTTTGTGGCTGCTGGTGCCAAGAGTGTTGACTCTGGATCCAAACAAACCAAAACTGTGAACAATCTCAATCTCTTCACCATCCATCATGAAGCTGTCAATCTGCCCGGTGGTCAGAATCATTGTTTTCTTGATATTGAGTCTCAGTCCATACTGAAGACTGCAAAACATTTCCTCTAGGTTTTCAAATTTATCAAAGTATAGTTTTTCAATAATATTCTGATATTATAGATGTAATTTTCTCTGGTTCTGTTTGGATGTCATCACTATAATTTCTTATTTGAGTTACTTGTGTCATCTCTTTTTTTCCTTTTATTTTGTTAAGTTTTTCAATGATTTGCTAATTTTATTGATCCTTTCAAAATACCAGCTCCTGGTCTTTTGATGGTTTCACTTGTTTTTCTGGTTTTTATTTCATTGATTTCAGCTCTTGTCGTTATAAATTTCTTTTCTTCTAGAGGCGATGGGGTTAGATTGCTGTTCTGTTCCTCTTGATGTAAGTGTTCAGTTAGATCATTACTTCTCCTTTTCTTAATTATCTATGTGTCTATTCCTTAAAATACCCCCAGTGGACTGCCTTAGCTGCATCCTAGAAGTTTTGGTATGTAGTATTTTATTTTTCATTTGTTTCAAGGAACATTTTTATTTCATTTACCACCCAATCTTGTTCCAGTAGTGTTATTTCTCTTTGACAGGGGTGGTTTTATAAGCTTTATCTTATTGTTGTTAATTTCTAGTTTTAAGACATTGTGGTCTGAGAACAAATTTTGTATTATTTCAATGTTTTTTTCATTTGTTGAGACTTGTTTTGTGTCCCAATACATGACTGATTTTGTAGAATTTACAATGTGTACTGGGGAAACCCTATAGACCTGCAGAAAGGATGAACGTTACACAGGAGGTGTCCAGGACTTTTGTTCATAGTGTTGCTAGGAGTCCCCTGTGACTCGACGGCACTTAACAATAACAACAACAACTTAAGAAACTAAATTTAATTGGGTGCAGTACTTTGAAATATATCTACAAGGTTGAGTTGTTTATTGTGTAGTTTAGATCTTCTGCATCTTCATTAAGTTGTTGGGG
>NW_006399892.1:4292271-4293561 GCF_000299155.1 Elephantulus edwardii | reverse complement strand
GAGTTGAGCACGACTCATAGTGACTATGAACAATAGGCCTGAAATTTTTCTATAAGTATCATCATTTATCAAAGGTCATAGTGTTTCCAGAGACATGTTGTTTAGGATGTGGATGCTGGAAGTAATTGAAAATACTGTGGGTTGGATGATGTACACTTTAATTTTTAAGCTTTTATACTTGTTTGGTAGCACTTTGGAGAGCTCTTGGCAGTTCATTTTCCCAAAGCAATATGTATTTTAGTTTCTTGACTGTTGTTACTAAGATCCTGCTTGCGGATTCAAGTAAAAAGAAATCACTATTTCAATATTTCCCTAAAAGTCTTGCCTTTTGGTCCAGTAGTGAAGATTTTTTTGAAGTTGTAGTCTTTAATCTTCTGTAATTTGAGCTGCAAGTGTTCATCACTTTAAAGGTGTATGGTGTTCTCTTGTTCAGTTCAGAAAATTCCTTCTTGATTTATGTTACAGGTTTCCCATAAGAACACAATTAAGTGTCCTAGGATTCATATTTCTTTTTCCCAATGATCTCCGTGATTTGTTATGATCCAAATTATCAAATGACTTTACCTAATCAGTAGGGTCCCTACGAGATATTCTCAACTTGATGGCACCTAACAGTTACAACAAGAGCACTCAATAATAACAATAACAACAACAAAAACAAAAAAAAGAGTAAACGTCTTCCTGATATTCTCTACCTTCAGTCAAGATTTATCTGATGTCAGTGACTGTATCACACATTCCATTGTCTCTCCTGAATGAAGAGAGTGTTCTTTCCTTTTGACTTTCTAACTCTACTTCTTTGTACATTGTGGGATACTTTGCATTGTTTCCTTAAGCTTCTTTTCGAAAACTCCTGTTCATTTCTCTTAGTTAAGCATTTTCCCCTCTTGTTTTGACTTCTTTTCTTTCCAGTGCATTCATTTTGGTCTTCTTTTTATCCTGTCTTTGTAAATCTTTTTTTTTTTCATGAACCACATCTTTGTTGTCATCCCCCAACTTATCTACTCTTTGCTCATTACTGCTTAAAATCTATTCTTGAGATTTAATTCAAGTGGAACAGTCTCAAGGTCATATTTCTGTTCTTAAGAATTTATTTTATTTTTATCAGCTTCAATTTGAACTTGCACAATAGATAGGTTGTCTTACAGAGTCAGACCTTTGCTTTGTTTTAATGGTTTATACTAAGTATCTTCACATCTCTTTCCATTGATGTAATAAACCTGATTTCTGTGTAGTCTAATAGATGAGATCTACATGTATATTAATAATTTTATTTTCTTTTATTTTTTT
>NW_006399892.1:4289504-4290907 GCF_000299155.1 Elephantulus edwardii | reverse complement strand
CCTACTGGAGAAGTTTTTGGATGTGCATAGGGATTTGCGTCTTAGAAGATCCCATTCATCTATGTTATCTTCTCCTGGTTGTAGGTTTTCCAGGATACTGGGAAGAATTTTATTTTTAAAGTATTTATAATGATTAAGTCTTTGATTGTACAAAATTCTCATTCATTCTTCATACTTTTTTTCTGTCACCATGGCCGTATTTTTCAACTACTATTTCTTATTCTTTGTTTCCAACTTTACATTACATTCTCTAAGTTTATTAGTGCATCTTAATTGCATGTTTAATTCATTTCAGACTACAAATATTTGTAGAAATGCTTAATTTCTTTATATTTTACTTGAGTAGTTGCAGTGTATATATAAATATTAGTTAAACTATACTAATAGGTTTATTTGAATGCATGTAGATAGTATCCTTTAGCTGACAGAAGGATATTTCAGCTTAGATCTTGTAAATCTCTTTTTTACTACGAATGTGACCCAGTTCCTATTCAATTTGTCATTTTTTTTCTGCATGTTGTTTTCGTCATGTGCCATCGAGTCATTTGCGACTCATAGTGACCCTATGTACAACAGCCCTAAACACTGCTCTATCCTGTGCCAGTAGCATTGCCTCTGACACACCCATCCCGATTACCCCAGTCACTAAATCAGTCCACCTCATAGAGGGTCTTCCCGTCCTGTGTTGTCCCTCTACTCTACCCAGCATGATGTCCCTCTCCAAAGACCTGTCTCTCCTTACAACACATACAAAGTATGTCAGGCGAAGCCCCAGAATTCTTGCCTACAAGGAGTAGCCTGGTTTAACCCTCTCTACGATGAATCTGTTTGTTTTCTTGGCAGTCCATGGTACATTCAACACTCTTCTCCAGCACCACAGCTCAAAGGCGTTAATTCTCCTTCTGTCCTCCCTAGTCATTGTCCAGCTCTCTGATGCATGGTTGTCAGTTTTAAATTGACCTGTACCAGTTCATCTCAGTTTCCTAATGCCTAGGATGTTGACCTATCTATGTTCCATTTAATTTTTTTATAACACTCACTTTTCTAAGATTTATACTCTATGCAGTTTGTGTTGCAATTAGTAATGGATGTCTGTGGCTTCATTTTCAATCTTATCACATTAGCAAATGGAAATCTGTCTTTGAGTGGAAGCTTTATTCCAGTTATGTCATTACAACAGAATGCATTTTAAGGAATTAGCTCTTCTCTTTCCTTGTAATATTTTGAATACCTTCCAACCTAAGGAGATTATTATTTAACCCTATATTCAATAATATTCTCTGTTATTTATAGGACTTTTTTAATTTAAGTAATGCCCAGTCCTGCTTCTTAGTCTGTAAACTCTCCTGAAAACTGTCCACAGTGCTAGTGTTGTTGTTATGTGCCGTCGAGTCATTTGCGAC
>NW_006399892.1:4285342-4289304 GCF_000299155.1 Elephantulus edwardii | reverse complement strand
CCCTCTCTAAGGACCGGTCTCTCCTCACAACATGTCCAAAGTATGTTAGACGGAGCCTCAGAATCCTTGCCTCCAAGGAGCCACCCGGTTTAACGCTTTCCAGGACAAATCTGTTTGTTTTCCTAGCAGTCCATGGTATTCTCAATACTCTTCTCCAGCACCACAGCTCAAAGGACAGTGCTAGTAGTATATGTAATTACAGTAGCAGAGCTGCCAGCATCACAGGAACACACAAATATTCATTGTATGGCAAACTGACAATGGAACACCTCTTTGTAGTGCAGTAAACAAAAGATATCACTTAAAAAACCCAAGTCATAAGATTTTCAATCACTATATGAATATGTGAAAACTAGACATTGTTTTAGACCAAAAAAAAATAAGTTAACGTTTCTTATTTCTGGTATTTAAAAGAATATTACATATTTTGTTCATACCACAAGAACGAACAAGTCTGTCTTAGATGAGAGGGCTGAGAAAATGTTGAAACTCTGATTCATTTAATTTGGATATGTTTTCAATAGGAGCTACTCCCCGGAAGAGCACATGCTTGGTAAAGTAGAGCACCAGTGAAAAGGAGGAAGATCCTTAATTAGATTGACACAGATGTTTTAACATTGAACTCAAATATGACAATGATTCTGAGAATAGCATTGGTCGAAATCATGTTTCAGTCCAGTGTAGACAATGTCACTAAGTAAAAATATACTTAATTGCACCTAACAATTTGTTGTATACGTCAAAAGGACGAGTTGATAGAACTCTGTCTTCTAACTCTTTACTTCTAAAAGCTTCGTACACAAAGGGAGAAATTTTATGTATCTTGTTTTACTAAACATTGAAATATTCAAAGAGAATGCACTGGAATTTCAAAATTTTGCTTGATGAAATATGTTTTCACTTTTATAAAACACCTTCAGCTAAGGCTGGAATTTAGAAAAGTATACTTTAAGGCCTATTTACCTTAAACAGCCACTCTTATATGAATTACTCAATTTGCCATGCCAAGGAACAATTTTGTAGGTAAAGTTCAATTATCATGGCTGGAAACACTTTAGGTGAAAATAAAGCAGCAGTATTCAATGCTTTATGATTTTTCTTAAGAATTTACTTGGAATGTTTGTGTATGGATTTATATGCATACTCACAGTGAAATCTGAGTTAATAATAAAAATTAAAAATTAATTTTATGTATAATTAGTAAAAATATTTTTATACATGTAGATATATTTCTACATCAGTTATGGTGGCCTAGTGGCAAGAGGTTGTGCTACAATTCTGAAGGTACACATTTCAAGGCTACTGGCTCCTCTCCAAGAAACAGATAGGTAATCATCTCCTGTGTGGAGACTGTGCCTCTGAAAACACCAGAGTGTCAACTATGGTCAATTCCAACTTTAGGGCTCACAACAACAACAGTTTTAACAATCTACAATTGGATAAAAATAATTACCCCTAATATTATCATAGGGAGCTCTGTTGGCCTAGTGGTAAGAAGCTGAACTGAATCTCAAAGGCGTGCTGTTCAAACTCACTAGCTGCTCTACAGAAGAAGCATAAGCAATCTCCTTCCATGAGGTTAACTGCCTCAGAAAACTCAAATCCAATGGAGGGCCAGCTAAGGGTCAATTCTGTTTCAATGGTACACAGCAACAGCAATGTTCTCCTTGTAGGAAGCTTTCTGCTCTAGTGGTAAGAAGCTGTGCTGAAATCTCAAAGGTATGGGTGCAAATCCACCAGCTGTACCATTGAAGAAGTATGGGCATTCTTCATCCATCTGATTTATTGTCTCTGACAACCCACTGTAGGGTCAGCTATGGGTCAATTCTGACTCAAAATAGCTCAACAACAACAATTTTATCATTGGAACTCTGATGGCCTACTGGTAAGGTCAACTAATCTGTCAACAAATTCAACTAACACACAATTTGAATCTGTCCGCTGTGTCACTGGAGAAAGACGAGCAATCAACTTCCCTGTGATTTACTGCCTCTGAAAACCCACGGGAGGATAATCAGTCAACACCAACTCAAGGGAATACAATAACAACATGTCATCATTGCATCTCTGGTGTCTTGATGATAAGAAGCTTCAATGCCAACCTAAAAGTATTCATTCGCCAATCCACCACTTGTTTCATGGAAGAAACAGATGATTTCCTTTGTCCAATTTACTGCCTTCAAAAACTAGAGGGCCAGTTATAAATTGGTTCTGACTCCACAGCATGCTACCAAAATGTTAACATTATAAATGCATTTTTTTAAAAAAAGTGTGTTCAAGTAATGTAGGAATCTCACTAAAACTCAGTGTCTTAGGTTCAGAGCCAACTCAAAGCTGGCCTTCTAGAAGCTTTTTTTTGTTTGTTTTTCCCTGAGGTTATAAATCACATGAGAGCGAATGACCCATCTTTACCCCATTGAACCACAGATAGATTCAAACTTCCAGAGAGGTATAGACTTTGGATTAATAACACAACTTCTTACAGACTGCATTTGAATTCATTGTTCTATTATTATAGTTTGAGAAATGTTGAATGTATTCTTCTGTTTTCATTCTCTACCTTCAGCTATTTGTACATTTTCTTATAATACATTGCCTTCTTGTGCTGCTCTTAAAAATCTCTGTCCATCTCTCTTCAGTAGTTCTTCCCTTTGGCTTGGCTTCTGTAAGTTCTAGTGAACATTTCAGAGTCTCTTATGAATTTAACTCTGGTGTTTTATTTCTTCACTATCTTTGTAATGACCTACTTTCTTCTTGGATGACGTCCTTGATGTCATTCCATAATTCTTCTGGTCTTTGGTCATGAGCATTTACTCCATCTGATCTACTTTTGGGACAATTTTTTAAATCAGAATAAACTCAAGGCCCTATCTTGGCTCTTATGGACTTGTTTCATTTTTATTCAGTTTTAGATTTAACTTGCACATTAGTAATTTAAGATCTACTCCACTGTCACCTCCTGGACTTGTTTTGACTGCTAGTATTGGGTTTCACCATTCTTTCCACATATGTAGTCAATCTAAATCTTATTTAAAGGCAATGTGTATAGTCAGTTGAGGTCCTTTATTTAATCACCATATATATATATATTACATATATTACCACCATATATTACATATATATATATGTATGTAATATTTGCAATGAATAAATTACAGTGCAAAATTTTATCCTGAAATCTCTAGTCTCATTTTTTTCACTAAGGCCGCATTTTCTAAATACCATTCCTCCTTTTTTGTTCCCAAATTTTTCTTGAATATCTGGCTGCAAAAGTTGGTAGAAATCCTCTATTTAATCATAGTTGGATTTAGTGTCTTGTGTGTAATATATGTGATTAATACTGGTATCAACAAATATTCCTGGTATGGGCATTTTATAGGATAAAATCCGATCATTAACAGCATTGCACTTCAGGATAGATCTTTGTTCTTTCAAACAATGAATACTTTACTGTTGGGTTTTTTTGTTTGTTTGTTTGTTTGTTTTTTTGTGTTTGTTTCTTTTTTGTTATGTATCATCAAGTTGGAGATTGCTCATCTTTTTCCTGTGGAGAAACTTATGGATTTGAACAGTGTTTCTTTGAGTTAGTAACACAACTTCTTACCACTAAGGCATCAGAGCTCCCTGAGTGCTGTACTACTCTTCTTCAATTTGTCATTACTGATATAGTAGGTCATACGGTTGTATAAACAAACTCAGTCTTGTTTAATGAAATGAACAGGAGCTGAGACAATTTCTGCAGAAGATCAAAGTCTACAGCCTTTAACACAGATTACAACTCAACATTAAACAAGCAAAAATCCTTAGTCACCTCAGGACGAATAGATAATGTCATGATAGACAGAGAAAAGCTTGAAGTTGTCACTGATTTCATTTTACTTGAATCCACAATCAACATCGACAGTAACAACAGATAAGAAATTAAAAGATGTGTTGCACTGAGAAAATCTATAATTGAGAAA
>NW_006399892.1:4276981-4284887 GCF_000299155.1 Elephantulus edwardii | reverse complement strand
GTCTCCATGAATCACCTAGACTAAGACTGACTATAAACAAGGACTCACCATCCATCTAAAAAATAAATGATCATTTAAATCTTTATGCATAACAGCACAATTTTGTCTGATATAGTGGTGGTAGATTAAACCATAAACTGAAGACACTTTGAGTAAGTATGGGAAGATCTACTTCCTCAAAGTAAAATCTACCTTAATGTCATGTTGTTGAATGCCTTTGAGTTAGAACTGACTCAGCTGAACCTCCAGTTGGTTTTCTGAGGCTATAAATTGCACGGGAGGAGATTTTCTATCTTTTTCTCATGGAGAAGCTGGCAGATTTGAACTGCTTGTCTTTAGAATTTACAGCACTGTTTTGTTTGTTTGTTTTCTGGTTTTTGTTTTGTTTTTGTTTTTGTTTTTTTTTTTTACCATTAGACCATTTTTTCTATCTCCAGTAATGGACTTTATTTGCTGATTTGACACACTAAGAATAATGAGAAACAATTGTAAATTTACATTGAAAATTGGAAGCTTGAATGCATAAAGTATGATTTTTTTTTAAAGGAAAGTTTAAAAAAATTAGACAAAGGTACATGCGGGGCATTTTTGCTGCTGTTGTGTACTGTAAAGTTGAATTAATTGATTGTAGACCCTCTGGAAGGTTTTCAGAGGCAGTTAATCGAGCAGAAGAAGAATGTTTATCCTTCTTCCATGAAGCAGCTGCTGGCTTTGTACCACCCGCCTTTGGGATTACAGCACCGCTTTTTGACAATAGGCCACCAGTGCCCTCCCTAAGTGGTGAAACTGATTAGTAGTTGACTGGAAGTGGCTTTTTTGAATAGGACAATTATACAGTATACTGTTGTGGAAATACCAAATTAGAGAGGAATAGTATGACGTTCATCATCAAGAAGAATGATATAGGATGTATCTTGAAGTGCAAAGAAGTTAGTATGTATGTGCAATAACCATAGACATATATCTCCATTTTCCACAAATTGAGGAATATTGGACATATTCTTTTTCATTTTATAACTGTTTTTGTACATTTGATATCATAATTTATCTTGTATTCTGTAGTCACCCTTTGAAATCTTCTGCTCAGATTTTTCACTTCATTTCCTTTGTTAGTTAAACTATTATTTTCTTAAAAAGAAGCTTTTGAGGAAATCTTTGCATACATTTTAGGTTCCTTTTCCCTTACTATCCTGATCTTAATGATGTTTTACTTTCTCTTTGTATGATGCCCTTGATGACTTGTCCTAACTCTTCTGGCTTTCAGTCATTAGTGTTTACTAGCTCAAATCTATTCTTGAGAAAATATCTAAATTTTGCTACATATACTCGATGTGCTGCTTTCACTGTAATAGAAGTGCTTTGATTTTTTTTGTTTCATTTTTAACTTTAGCTTGAACACAATAAGTGATGTTTTGTAGTTCATTCCAGTTGTGTCTTTACTGATGATATTGAAATACTCTATTGTTGCTGTTCTGTGCCATTGAGATGCTTGTGAATCACAGCAACCCTATGTACAAGAGCCCTAAACCCTGATTTATACTCGTCAATCTTATTGTCTCTGACAGACCTACCTACATTACCTCGGTCACTGAATCAATCCATCTCATCCAGAGTCTTCCTCTCTAGCACTGTCCTTCCCCCCTTAAGCATGAGGTTCCTCTGCAAGGACTGGTCTCCTCTTGCAACATATCCGAAGTACATCAGAGGAAGTTTCAGAATCCTTGCTTTCAGGAAGCAGCCTGGTTTCACCTTCTCTAAGACGAACCTGTTTATTCTCCTAGCAGTCCGTGGTATATTCAACACTCTTCTCCAGCACCACAGTTCAAAGGCATCAATTCTCCTTTTATCATCCCTAGACATTGTCCAGCTTTCTAATACATAGCAAGTGATTGCAGACCATAGTCTGGATCAGGCATACCGTAGTCTTCAGACTAATATTGTTGATCTTGAGTACTGAGACATCTCTGACAGCAGACTTTTCCAATACAATTCGTCCAAAGAGAAGTGACCTAATGGAGTGCAGAAATTATAAAAAAAATATATCATTGTATATCATAATATACAAGAAAGATTCTGCTGAAAATGATCCAAAAATAACTGGAACAGCATATCAACAGAGAATTTCCAGAGTGCGAGTAGGGTTTAGAAGAGGCCGTAGTATTAGGGATATTTTAACTAATGTTAAATGGATCTTGGCTAAAAGCAGAGAGTACTAGAGACACTCTATAGGGTCTTTTTAAAGTTATTGTTGCTGTTGTTAGGCATTATGACAAATAAGACTCATAATAACCCAGTAACATATCTGAATCCCATCCTATCCTGTGCCATCCTTACAATCTCTGAGACAGTCAAATGCATTGCTGCAGTCCCTGTGTTGAAGGGACCACCTGGTTGAGGATCTTCATCTCTTTCACCGTCTCTTTTCCTTTGCAAGCTTGATGTCCTTCTCTGAAGAGTAACACCTCCTAACAACTTGTCCAAAATATGTGAGATGACGTTTCATCATCTTTGCCTTAAAGGAGTACTCTGGCTGTATATTCTCTAAATTGCTGCTAATCTCTGCTATCGTAGTGATGTTCTTTGTCCCTTTTTCCTAACCCTCCTTCTCCTCTTTCCCTTTCATATTTGAATCTCAATATTTCTCTCTCTCTCTCTCCCCCTCTCCCTCCACCTCCACCTTCACCTTTACCTCCACCTATACCTGTATCTCTTTCTCGATCTCGATTCAATATCTATCTCTATTTCTATCTCTCTCTATATCTATATCTATCTATCTATATCATCTATATCTAAGTCTATATCTAATCTGTCTTGTTCATGTATGGAGATCTTATGTAATACTTGTTCTTCTGTGACTAAATTATTTCAATCAATATAACGTTCTCTAGACTCTCTCAGGTTATATAGTATTTTATAAAACCATTGTTTCGTAGTGCAGCACTCAATGGGAGAATGTACCATAATTCCTCAATCTGTTCATCTATTCATGGGCATTTGGGATGTTTCCATTTTCTTGTACTGTGAGTAGTACTGATATACAATCAAGTGTACATATCTCTATTAATGTCTCAGTCTGAGTTCCTTGGAATATATTCCTAGAAGTAGGACAGTATGAGGTTTCTATGTTCAACTTTTTGAGGAAATGAAAATTACCTTCCATAGTGGTTGTGCCATTTTATAATCCCATCAAGAGTGCATTAGAGTTCAAATCTCTCCACGTTCTCTCCAGTACTTATTGTTTTCTGTGATGTTAAACATTGATAATGCTTCTGGGATGAGGTTAGATCTCATTGTTATTTTGATTTGCATAAATCTGCTTGCTAGTACAGGTACATGGAGTTTCTGAAGAATTGTTACTTTGGAAGTAGCATTTGACAGTGTGGATCACAATAAAATGCGGGTGACTGAGAAAAGTGGGAATTCCAGAACTCTTTATTGTGCTTATGTAAAACCTATACTTGGGGGCGGTCATCAGAACAGAGCATGGAAACACTGCATGGTTACAAATAAGGAAGGGTATAAGCCAGGGATGTGTCCTATCTCAATACCTTTTCAATCTATATGCAGAACAGAGCGTCTGGGTGAGTAGACTCTATGAGGAGAATATGACAGTAGGATTGGAGGAAGACTCTCATCAACAACCTGTGTTATACAGATGACAGACACATCCTTGTTTATTGAAACTGAAGGGCTTGCTAGCTTAAGTATGGATTGAAGCTCAGCACCAAGAAAACAAAAATTCTTACCACTAGCCTGATTGGCAGCATCATGATAGACAGTGAAGAAATTGAGATTGTTAACAGCTTTACTTTGCTTGGCTCCACAATCAACACTATTGATACCAGAAGCCAGGAAATCAAAAGACCACTTGCATTTGGAAAATCTATTGTCAAGGACCTCTCCAGAGTATGAAAGATAAACAATATCATTCTGGAGACTAAGATGCACCTATTCCAGGCCATGATCTTTGTAATTGCTTGTTATGCATCAGAAAGCTGGACAATGATTAGGGATGATAGAAAGAGAATTTATGTCTTTGAGCTGTAGTGCTGGAGAAGATTTGTTCAGAAGAGGGTAAAACCAGGATGCTTCTTGGAGGCAAGGATGCTGAGGCTTTGTCTGATATACTTGGGACCTGTTGAAAGGTGGAACTAGTCTTTGGAGAGGAACATCTTCCTTGAGAAGATGGAGGGACAGCACAAGACATGAAGACTTTCAAAGAGATGGATTGACTCAGTGTCTGGGGTAATGGGAGTAGATGTGTCAGAGACATTAAGGTTGACTCAGGATAGAGCAAGTTTCAGGGTTATTGTACACAGAGTCACTATAAGTTGTAAGCAACATAATGACACATACAATAACAACTGCAACAATTACTAATACATTTTTAACATTTTAGTGTATTTACTAGCTACCTAAATGTCCTTTTCTTTAATGAAGAGTCTTTTCATGTCTATTGTCCATCTTGTAATTAGGGTATTATTACTTTTCTTGTATATACTCTGTTGTTATTTTTATGTACCATAGCGCAGCCTATGACTCATAGTGACCTTATGTACATAATAGCTCTGAACAGTGCCCTATCCTGAGCCAATCTCATCGTGTTCAACAGACTCCATCCTACTTCTCCAGTTGCTGAGTCAATCCATCTTATCCTCAGACTTCCCCTTCTGTGCTATCATTCCATTCCTCTAAGTATATGTTCTTCTCCAAGGACTGTTCCTTCTTGGATACATGCCCAGAATATGTGAGATGGAGCTTTAAAATCCTTGTCTCCAGGGAACAGCCTGATTTCACCTTCTCCAGGATTGTCATGTTTATTCTCCGGGCAGTATGTTCAGCTCTCTTCTTGAGCACTACAGCTCAAAGGCAACAATTCTTCTTCTTTCATCCTTAGTCATTGTCCAACTCTCTGATGCATAACAAGCAATGGCAAAACCATGGCCTGGCTCAGGCATACCCTAATCTCTAGACTGACATCATTGCTCTTCAGTACTTCAAAGAGGTCTCTGAGAGCAGATTTTCCCAATTCAATTTATCTTATGATTTCCTGGCTGCTGGTACCAACAGTATTGATTGTGAAGCCAAGCAAACTGAAGCTGTTAACAATCTCAGTATCTTCACCCGTCTATCAATACTGTCAATTGGCCTAGTGGTGAGAATCTTTATTCTTGATACTTAATTTCAATCTGTACTGAAGGTTACAGTACTTGACATTCAGTAGCAAAACCTCATGTCTTCCTCAGTTTCATCAAGCAAGAATGTGTCATCCGCATAAAACAGGTTGTAGATTAGTCTTCCTCCAATCCTGATGCCATATTCATCCTCATAGAGCCCAGCCTCCTGGATGATCTGTTCTGCATATATATTGAAAAGGTATGGAGTTAGGACACATCTCTGCCTTTGAACTTTGGTGCTGGAGAAGAGTATTGAATATATGATGGACTATTAAGAGAATAAACAAGTTCATCCTGGAGAGGGTGAAGCCAGGCTTCTCCTTGGAGATAAGGATTCTGAAGCTTCCTCTGACATATTTTGGACATGCTTCGAGGAAGGACCAGTCCTTGGAGAGGGACAGCATGTTTGGGGGGGTGGAAGGACAGTGCAGGAGAGGGTGACCCTCAAGGAGACGGATTGATTTCGTCACTGGGGTAATTGGGGTAGTGGTGTCAGAGACAGTGAGATTGACACAGGAAAGAGCATGGTTTAGGTTGTTGTATATAGGATTGCTTTGAGTCACAGGTAACTTGATGGCACATAACAACAACATCATTAGGTGAGTAGATAACAACTAAAGTCATGTCTTCTTGACATTTTATGACTTTAGTAATTATATAAGGTCCTTCTTTATCTTGTATGGTGATTTTAAACCTGAATTTTATTTTATCAGAAGTAGTAGTACTGCCACTCCTGCTTTTTTATAGATGTCATTCAATTGGCATATATTTTTCCTCAATTTTCTTTTTAGTCTATCTTCAGCTTTTATTTCTTTATGTGTCTCCTATAGGCAGCGTATTAATGGGCTTTGTCTTTTTATCAATTCTTTCATTTCTTTTCCTCTTATTTGGTGCATTTAGTGTAAATGCACATTTAGTGCAAATTTTGACAGGCCAGGTTTTATAATACCTCGACCATATTAAAAATTTCTGCAATATTCATCTTGATATTCTGGATTGTATTTTCATGATTTATTGCTGATTTTCCAGTGGGTTTTCATCCACAGTAAATCACAAAGGAGGAGATTGTCCATATTTCTGCTAGAAAGTATTTGATAGAGACTTGAACTAGGTATCTTTGGATGGACAACATAAATATTTATTACTAAGCAAAACTACCATACCACAATGACATAATTAGAATCATTACCAGAATTAATGAGGTGAATTTATTCCAATATAAAATGAGAAATATGGAAGGTATATAAAGTGCTTGTCATAGTGCTATTACACAAAATAATCTGTTTTATAATATTATTTTCATTACATTTAATATTAATGTTTGCTAAATGGGAAAATTATTTGTGGCCAATCCTGATATATAAGACAATTATTATTAACTACACAAAGAGATTAAGTACTGTATATAATGTATTTCTATTTTTCACTTAAGATAAAGTAACACTACATACTATATCCAAGATGTTATTATATTTACAATATGAACCACAATCTATGTGTACACCTCTTATATAAAACTATGTAGTTTTAAGTCTCATTATTAGTAATGAATAACCTAATGATTGGTAGAAAAATATAAAATTTAGCAAAACAATTGTCAATCAGCATAGTAATAATGAGAACAAATTTTATTATGGTTTTTATCATAATAACTGGCAAAAAGGTAGGATGGGAAAGGCATAAAAGAAAATAAAAAGAAAAAAAAGAGAAGAATGGAAGGATTATGAGAAAGGACAAAGGAATAAAAACCAGAAAGCACTAACTTCAGTTTGGAAAAGGGATGCAGCACATGAAATGGAATTTCCATTGTGAGAAGATATATGATTTTGCTCCTGGTTTTGCAGCTGACTTACTCTGTTCTTGGCTTTTTCTACCTTGAAGAAATCTTTGATGTCTTTAATGGACTTCGATCTCATTGGAGGAAAGATGATTGAGGAGACATCATTTTACTCAGTTCTAGTAGACACTTGACAGCAAGAGCTATCAACTTCTCATATGAAGTACTGGAATATCCTTTTCTGGAAATCTTAACAATTGACTGGTCAAATCATGAGAAAATATTGTAAGAAAAATTGAAAGAAACAGTTCTGTGCCTTTGGGAAATCGACTGACAGCAGTGGCAGACCTTTGAGGTTTATTATATTCTTTGTTTTAGTAGTGCTACAAATTTTAACACACTTTTTTCTTTTAAGAAATGTGTATCCCGTTTTAAAATAATTTCAAAGAAGCAGCATCTGTTACTTTCCTCAGAAGCCTATCTTTCCAAATTTATACCTCACACCATGATATTTTTTTCCTTTGTGAACAGTCACTTTTGTTAGAGTCTTATAAGCTTTTATGAACACTACCAATTCAATTTCCTTGGAGATATATTCTAAATTCTCTCTCTTCCGAAATACATAGGATACTGTAAGGTCCACTTCCACAATATGATTCTGAGAGTTGTCAAATATATTGTGCTAAAATTATCAAATATTTTCCACATGCCTTATGCCATATCTAAATAGGCTTATAAATATGGAGTATTTAAAACATTATCGACTAAATGTGATAAAATATTGCTACATAAAATTAACATATTTTATGACAGAGTATAATGGAATACTATGGAGAAGTTTAGCATACTATAGGGAGATATATATGATATTTGCACTGGAGCACAGAGAAGCCAAAGCACAAGAAAGAATTCAAGATACTAAAGAGTTGAGTGGAAGATTTCAAAATGTAGC
>NW_006399892.1:4275529-4276677 GCF_000299155.1 Elephantulus edwardii | reverse complement strand
TAACAGATGCTGCCCTGGATGTGCTAACCAAGTTGTGCCAAGAAATCTGGAGAACAACCACTTGGCCAACTGACTGGAAGAGGTCAATATTTGTTCCCATCCCAAAGAAGGGTGACCCAACAGTGTGTGGAAACTATAGAACAACATCATTGATTTCACATACAAGCAAGATTCTATTGAAGATTATCCAAAAATGACTGGAACAACACATCAGCAGAGAACTGCCAGAAGTCCAGGCTGGGTTTAGAAGGGGTCATGGTAGTAGGGATATAGTAGCTAATTTGAGATGGATCTTAGCTGAAAGCAGGGAACACCTGAGGAATGAATAGCTGTGTCTCATTGATTATGCAAATGCATTTGAATGTGTGGATCATAATAAACTGTGGCTTTTTCTGAGAAGAATGTGAATCCCAGAACACTTGATCATGCTAATGAGAAACCTATACTAGGACCAAGAGGTAGTGGTCAGAACAGAGCAGGGAAACACTGCACAGTTCAACATTGAGAAGGGCATATGCCAGGGACGTGTCCTGTCTCCATACCTTTTCAACATGTATGCAGAGCAGATTATCCGAGAGTCTGGGCTCTATGAGGAGAAGTGTGGTTTCAGGATTGGTGGAAGATTCATCAACAATCTCCGTTATGCAGATGACATGATCCTGCTTGCTGAAACTGAGGATGACCTGAAGTTCTTGCTGCAGAGGGTCAAAGACTGCAGCCTACAATATGGATTGAGGCTCAATGTCAAGAAGACAAAGATTCTCGCCACTGGACCAATTGATAGCATCAGGATGGATGGTGAATAGATTGAGATTGTTCACAGCTTCAGTTTGCTTGGCTCCAGTCAATGCTCTTGGCACCAATAGCCAAGAATTAAAAGACATATTGCAATGGGAAAGTCTGCTATTAGGGACCTCTCCAAAGTACTGAAGAGCAATGGTGTCTCTCTGGAGAATAAGGTGAGTCTGAATCAGGCCTTGGTCTTTGCTATCACTTGTTGTGCATCAGAGAGTTGGACAGTGACTAAGGAGGATAAATGTAGAATTGATGCCTTTGAGCTATGGTGCTGGAGAAGAGTACTGAGGGTACCATGGACTGCTAGGAAAACAAACAGATTCATCCTGGAGAGGGTTAAACTGGGTGGCTCC
>NW_006399892.1:4273440-4275429 GCF_000299155.1 Elephantulus edwardii | reverse complement strand
CAATTACTTGCTATGCATCAGAAAGCTAGACAATGACTGGGAATGATAGAGTTCATGCCTTTGAGCTGTGGTGCTGGAGAAGAGTATAGAATATACAATGGACTATTCCAAATCCACCAAATATCTGAAGAGGAGTGGAAGAGACTTAGGGTTCAACAGAGTCTAGGCTGGGCACATTACATGATTCATGAGCCAGAACCACATATTCTTCTCTTTAGACAACCTCTTCCAAAAGATCATAAAAAATGAGTTAAAAAAAGAGAAGAGTACCTAAAAATTGCCAGTGGAATATTTTTCAAATTTAATATATATGTGCATATATGGTAGTATTCAGTGAATACTTGAAAAATGTACAAATCATTAATCCATACTTGTACGTGAGCTGTATTCTTCACAGCAAAAGAGCTCAATTAAGGGCAACTGCAAGTAGATTTCTGTAAGGCGTTTAAGATCAAATTTCTTCATCTAGTCAGTTTTGTCTTAATGTAAATGCCTGTTTGACTTTACCTGTTAATTTTGTTTAATAAAGTTTTCATGGCTTTACAAATAAACTGTAAAAGACCTCCTTGCTCTTTGGCAAGTTATTTTTATGGAGGTGAGGATATTTTAATGTAATTTAACGTTTAAAAATAATTTTTAAAAACAAAATAATTACATTTGAAAGTTTACAAATCATTGGTTTTTCTTTGAAAAACGTTTAAAAATAATTTTTAAAAACAAAATAATTACATTTGAAAGTTTACAAATCATTGGTTTTTCTTTGAAACACTTTAATATGTTATTTTAGAAAATTAAAGCATTTTCTTCAGATTATCATAAATTAACAGCAAAAATCTCAAGATATCTTTGATTTTTATTTATGCTACAAGTATGTATATGTTTTAATTAATACATTTTCTGAATCTTAATTTCAACATAATTATAAATGAAGCCTCTCAGCTATTGAAACAACAAATAGATCACTTGAAATTGTTTTACTACAAATAATATAAGGAGCTTATTTAATTTTCTATGTAAACAAATTTGAGTGAAAATTATATGAAAATAAAATTGAATGCTATTTCTATGTTCTTTTGAAATTACATCAATTCCTGCCTTTATTTTTTTCCCCCCTTTGTTAATGCCTTCAGTGTAGCTTAAACTTCTTATTTCAGTACTTTTGGTTCTTGATCACACCCTACTTTCTGAAATGGCTCAGTTTTGACCAATTCTTTCTGGTATAATATCTATGCATTTCTTCCATCTTATTTTAAGTCTTTATTGTATAATTATTTTTAAGGCTTTATTGTATGATTCAAGATTTGCCCATATAGTTCTACAGAACTGAACCTTAATTTTTTTTTCTTCAGTTCTTGCAACTTGGGAAATGATAGTTGTATTCTCTCTTTTGGTTTTCTAACTCCAGTTTTTTGAACATTTTATTATAATAGTTTGATTTAACTTTTCTAATTGCTTTTTTCAATCTGCTAAGCTCTTTTACCTCAGCAATTCTTCCCCTTCATTTGACTTTTTTCCAATCCATGACAAATTTCAAAGTCTCTTCTAACATCCATTTTGATCTTTTGTTTCTTCCCTGTCTTTGTAATTATGTCTTATTTCTTTATGAATGAAATTCTATAACTCATCTGGTTCTTGGTAATTAATGCTCAATGTTTGGTTCTTTTGGGCTTGTTTTAATTTTCTGAAGTTTGGATTTTCACAGGTAAGTTGATAATCTGTCCTTCTAGTTTTGGTTGCTGATACTGAGAATCTCTAAAATCTCTATTTATTTATGACAATCTGGCTCCTGTACAGTCATTCAGGTAAAGTTCATATATATATATAGTCACCATTTATGGGTTCTTTGCTTTTTATCTTAAGTTCCATCTGAGATACTTTGGCTACATGGCCAGGAGGGACCAGTCCTTGGAGAAAAACATCATGCTTTAGATGTGTGGAGGGACATTATAGGAGAAAAAAACCCTGAATGAGAAGGAATTATACAATAAC
>NW_006399892.1:4272630-4273214 GCF_000299155.1 Elephantulus edwardii | reverse complement strand
TGCTCCATGGAGGCAAGGATTCTGAAGCTCCGTCTGACATACTTTGGGCATGTTTTAAGGAGGAACCAGTCCTTGGAGAGGGATGTCATATTTGGGAGGGTGGAGAAACAGTACAAGAGAGGAAGACTTTGGATGAGATGCATTGACTCATTGACTGGGGAAAGGAGCATAGGTGAGCCTGAGACACTACTGTTTGCTCAGGAAAGAGCAGGGTTCAGAGCTCATGTACACAGGGTCACTGTGAGTCATAAGTGACCCAACAGCATATAACAACAACATATTGTACAAAATTCTGATTTGATCTGCAGTCTCATTTCTGTCACCAAGTTCTGTTTTCGAAATACTAGACCTTCTTTTTGTTTCCCATTTTTGCATGGGTGAAAGATAAACATCCAGGATTTGATAAAGTATCAGTTAAGGTGTTTCAGGAAGCAAATGCTATCTGGACATGCTCTTTAGTCTCCACCAATACATAGGGAAGACAACTCCAGGCTAATTAATAAAAAGAGATCTAAAATTGGGAAGGGAGTACACCAGGGATGTGTCCTATCTCCATACCTTTTCAACCAGTATGCAGAACAGAT
>NW_006399892.1:4270922-4271591 GCF_000299155.1 Elephantulus edwardii | reverse complement strand
CGCAGGAGGGGAAGGCCTTCTGGGAGATGGATTGATTCAGTGACTGGGGCAATCGGGATGAGTGTGTCAGAGACAATGAGATTGGCCCAGGACAGAGCAGAGTTTAGAGCTGTTGTACATAGGGTCGCTATGAGTCACAAGAGATTCGATGGCACATAACAACATCTATTTCATTCTAATTCCAGAAAAAGGTGATCCAAAAGAATGTGGAAATTAACAAATAATTGTTATCTCATGAAAGTAAAATCTATCTGAAGATTACTTTAAAAACGGCAGCAAGAGTACATCAACAAAGAACTGTTAAAAGTTCAGTATGGGAACAAAAGAGCCTACAGCACAAGGGCTAGCATTGTTTATGCCAGATGAATGTGAAATTAAAGCAGTGAATACCAGAGAGATATTCTCTTGTGTTTTATTGATTATAAAAATGCATTTGAAAATGTGACATTAACAAATTATAGATACCATTGAGAACAATGGGAATCCCAGGACACTTAATTGTGCTCATGTAAAATCTACATACAAAACCGGAATGAGTTGTATAAAGCAGAGGAACATTACATGGTTTACAATGAGGTAAGTTTACGGCAGGCTTATATCCTTTCTCCATACCTATACCTATATAAACACTTTGCTTAGCAAATCATTGTTGTTGTTGTTGTTATGTGC
>NW_006399892.1:4260058-4270070 GCF_000299155.1 Elephantulus edwardii | reverse complement strand
AGAAACTATATAATATGAAGAAGCATTTGACATCAAGATTGGAGGAAAATTAATCAACAACTTGGGTTATGCAGATGTCAGAGCTTTGCTTGAGGAAAGTGAAGTATACTTGAAGCCCTTACCGTGCATAGTCTCTAAATAAGCACTGATTGATGTCAGGTCTCTGGTTCTCGGCTACAGCTGCTGTTGTTGCTTCTGCAGGTCCCAAACTCAGTGATGCAGGAGTCTTTGGCCCCAGCAGGATGTGTACTGCATTCTCTTCATCTTCTTTGCTGATGGTGAGATTCCTCAATTGTGTTGAACCCACTTAAATTAATGGCAAGGCTAGCCAATCCCCTAGTGGACAGACTAACACACTCAATTTGTATCGTTACCTTCTCTCAACCATATGGCAAATTCAAAGCTAATGCATAAGTATTTTGAATAATAAACGTTTAACACCACATTCATAAAAGTGTGATTAGACATAAAATAAGTGCAAAAATCAGTGATTAGAATTGGCATTATCATCTAAAAATTCTGTTTCTTGGCAAGAAAATGTTCACTAAAGTGTGTGTTGTTCCGTGCTGTTGAGACACAACTCATATTGACCCTGTGCTCAAAACTCTGGTCCCTGTCATGTTCTGAGTCAATCTCACGGTCCCTGACACCCTTTATCTAATGTCTGTGTCATTCAACTCTTCCATGGCCTTTCTCTCTTGTGCTGTCCTTCCATCCTTCCAAGCATTATGTCCTTCTCCAGGAACTACTCCCTCCAGGCAATATACCCCAAGTTTATGAGGTGGAGTTTCAAAATCCTTTCCTCTGAGGAGCAACTTGGTTTCACCCTCTTCAGGACAAAAGTTTGTTCTCTTGGCAGTCCATAGTATGTTCAGTACTCCAGCACCACAACTCAAAGACATCAATTCTGT
This sequence comes from Elephantulus edwardii, assembly GCF_000299155.1. Taxonomy (NCBI): domain Eukaryota; kingdom Metazoa; phylum Chordata; class Mammalia; order Macroscelidea; family Macroscelididae; genus Elephantulus; species Elephantulus edwardii. The sequence continues at coordinate 4,269,159 of NW_006399892.1, read as the reverse complement.
CATTCTTAATCGTCGTCCAGTTGTCTGGAGTGAAACAAGTAAATATAAAGACTGGCCTGAATCAGAGGCACTTTAATCTGTACATTATTGTTCTTTAGAATTCCAAAGAGGTCTCTGACAGCAGGCTTTCCCAATGCAGTTAGCCTTTAAATTTCCTGTCCACTGCTGCCAAGAGAGTTGATTGTGGACCTAAGCAAAGGGAAATTGTTAAGATTCCCAAACTCTTCTCCATTTATCATGGTGCTGTCAATTGGCCCAGCGGTGAGAATCTTGGCTTTCTTGATAAGAGAAATTATTAACATTCCCAATCTCTTCTCCATTTGTCATGGTACTGTCAGTTGGCCCAATGGTGAGAATCTTTGCTTTCTTGATGTTGAGTTTCAATCCATATTGGATAATGCAGACTTTGACCTGGAGCAAACACTTACTGTCCTTATCAGTTTTGGGATTCAAGGCTGTTTTCATGTGCATGATGCATTTGTTCGATGAATCTTCCTTCAATCCAAATGCCACATTCCTCCTCATAAAGTCCACTATCCCATATGATCTATTCCACATACAGATTGAAAAGGTCTGGAGACAGGACACATCCTTGACAAACTTCTTTACTTATTTTGAACCATTCACTGTTTCCTTGCTCTTTTCTGGCAACTTTGTCCTTATCGAAGTGTAAATTTAACATGAATACAATCAGGTGTTCCAGGATTCCCATTCTTCTCAATGCCACTGACAGTATGTTGTGATCCAGACAGTCAAATGCTTTTGCACAGTAATGAAACACAGGTGGACATTCCTCTATACTCTCTGCTTTAAGCCAAATTTAGCTGTCGCTAATGTTATGGACTCTTTAAAATACACCTTGTATTTCTGGTAGTTCTCTGTTGATGTATTGTTCCAGTCATTTTTAGATACTCTTCAAAAGCAAGATTTTGCTTACATATGGCATTAGGGATATTGTTTCATAATTTTTGCACACTGTTAGATCTTATTTTTTTTGGAATGAGAACAAATGTGGATCTCTCCCCTTTACTTGCAAGTAATTGTCTTCCAGGTGTCGCAATACACCCTCATGAGCACATCTAGAGCAGCTTCTGTTTATCGAAATATGTTAATTATTATTTCATCAATTCCTGAGGCTTTGTTTATTTCATATTCCTTCAGAGCATCTTAATTTTTTTTCCTGAATGACCGTTGCTTTTCGATTATATGTTGTGTCATGAAATTCTTCTGTGTCAGCCAATTCTTTTTGGTACAGTGACTTGGTATGCTCTTTCTTTCTTCTTTTAATGATTCCTGGCTCATTCAATATTCTGATAATAACATTCTTAAGTATTGCAACTCAAATATTTAATTTGTCCTTCAGTTTCTTTAGCTTTACTAATGCTGAGTAAGTTCATTTATTTTGATTTTCCTACTCCAGCTAATTGCACATTTCATCTTACTACTTTGCTTTCTCTTCCTGAGGTGCCATTTCTGTCCAGCTTTTAAATTTCATGATAGATTTCCTTTATTTTGACTTCTTGGCATTCTAGAGCAATATTCAGTCTCTTCTGAATTCCATCTTTTTTTCCTTCCTCCTTTGTCTTTGTAATGACGTTTTGACTTCCTAATGAATAATATTCTTGATATCTTCTCACAGCATATCTAAACTTTGTACATTAGTGTTAAAGGCCTCAAATCTATTCCTGTGATAATTTTTAAATAAAGGTGGAATAGACTCAATGTCAGATTTTGGTTCTTTTTGATTTGTTTTAAACTTTAGTTTCAACTTGAACTTTCAAATGTGTAGTAGATAATCTGTTCCAGATCCTGGCTTAGTTTTCCAGCTGATATTGAGCTTCTCCAATGATCCTTTCTACTGATGCAATCAATTGGATCCCCTCATAGAATATCAGGTGAGATATATGTATATAATTTCCATTTGTGTTTCTTATGAAAGTTCTTTTCCACGAATAAATCATTAATGGTATGAAATGTAATCATTCTGTCTCTAGCCTTATTTCTGTCAACAATTCCATGTTTGCTGTTTATTGATCCTTTTTTCTTGTTCCCAACTTTTGCATTCCAGTTACTCATTGTGTAGAGTATACCATTTCCCCATAATCATTAGAAAGACTAACAAAAGCAAAGTTGAGGACACACACAATAACAATTCACAAAGAAAGTTATTAGTAAGATGATTGGGGAAGACCCTCAAAATACATGAACAAAATGTAAATGAAATTAATGATATAAATAAATAATTTAAAAACATTAAATAGATAAATGAAGTTTTAAAATTAAAAATTAACAGAACAGTCTAAGAAGAACTATATTGTTGTTGTTGTTGCTGTTATGTGCCATCGAGTCGCTTGCGACTCATAGCGACCCTATGTACAACAACCCTAAACTCCGCTCTGTCCTGTGCCAATCGCACTGTCTCTGACACTCCCATCCCAATTATCCCAGTCACTGAATCAATCCACCTCATAGAGGGCCTTCCTCTCCTGCGCTGTCCTTCCACCCTCCCAAGCATGATGTCCCTCTCTAAGGACTGGTCTCTCCTCACAACATGTCCAAAGTATGTTAGTCAGAGCCTCAGAATCCTTGCCTCCAAGGAGACACCCGATTTAACCCTTTCCAGGACTAATCTGTTTGTTTTCCTAGCAGTCCATGGTATTCTCAATACTCTTCTCCAGCAACACAGCTCAAAGACATCAATTCTCCTTCTATCCTCTTTGGTCATTGTCCAACTCTCTGATGCATACCAAGTGATTGTGAAGACCATAGCCTGTATCAGACGCACCTTAGTCTCCAGAGAGACACCATTGCTCTCCGGTACTTTGGAGAGGTCCCTAATAGCAGACTTTCCCATGGCAATGCACCTTTTAATTTCTTGGCTACTGGTGCCAAGATGTGAAAACATAAACAAAATGGACAGGTTTTGTAACTCACTGGATACCTAATCTAACAGATTGCTGATGTTATGTTATTGTTAAGATTCATCAAGTCAAATACGAATCATAGCAACCCTATGAACAGCAAACCTGAATCCCGCCCTAACTGGTGTCAGCCTCATTAACTGCAACAGACTAGATATCATTGCTGAAGTCACCATGTCAATACATCTCACTGAAAGTCTTCCCCTCTTATGCTGATCCTTCTTCTTTTCAAGCATGATGTTTTTTCTAAGGAATAACCTTCTTCAGGTACATGTCCAAAGTATGAAAGACAAATCTTCATCATCTTTGCCTCCAAGGAGTACTCTAGTTTCACTTTTTCCAAGGCATGTCTATTTGTTATTTTGGTTGTCCACATTTAGTACTCTTCTCCTGAACCTCATTTCAAAGGCATCAATTATTCCTCTGTCATCATTATTCATTGTCCTATTCTCTGACGTATAGCAGGTGATTAAGAAGACTATGACTTTAATCAAGTGCACTTTAGTCTTAAAATTTACGTTATTGCTCATCAGTATTTTGGACAGCAGCCTTGCTCAATGTAATAAGTCTCCTGATTTCCTGACTCCTGGTACCAAGAGTGTTGATTGCTGATCCAAGCAAGATAAAAAATCATTAACATCTTCAATTCTTTCTCCATCTACTATACTGTTAGCTGTTTTTGAGTGTCTTTGGTTTTTTTTTTTATGTTGAAATGTAATCTGTTCCAAAAGCTATAGTCCTTCATCTTCTGCAGCAAGCATTTCACATCCTCTTCACTTTCAGCAAGTAAAGTTGTGTTATGTCCATAATGTTGTTGATGAGTCTTCCTCCAATCCTCATGCTGCTTTCTTCTTCAAAGAGTACAGCTTTGTGGATTATTTGCTCAGCATACAGATTGAATAGATGTGGAGAAAGATATGTCCCTGACACACACCCTTGCTGATTTTCAACGATGCAATGTTTCCTTGCTTCGTGTGAGCACAATTAAGTGTTCTGAGATTACCATTCATCGCAATGTTAGCCATAGTTTGTTATAATCCACACAATTACATGCCTTTGCATCTTCAATAAAACACAAATAGATGTTTTTCTAGTATTCTCTGCTTTCAGTGGGATCCATCGAACATCAGCTATAGTATCCCTGGTGACAGGCCTCTTTTAAAACCAGATTGAATTTATAATGCTTCCCTGTCAATGTACTGTTTTAGTAATTTTCAAATGATCTTCAATAATATTTTGCTTGCATAAGATATTATTAATAATATTATTTGATAATATTCACCTTCTGTAGGAGGACCTTTCCTGGGAAGGATGCACATGTGTTCTCTCTTCTATTCTGTTAACTACATAGCTGTCCTCCAAATTTCCTGTCATAAACTGGTGAGGACATCAATAGCTGTATCTGTTATTTGACACCTATCAATTGATATTCCATAGATTCTTGAGGTCTTATTTCTTACCAATGCCATCAGTGCAGCTTGAACTTCATCCATCATAACCATTGGCTATATCATTCATCTGATACTTTGTGAAATTTTTCATTGTCAATTAATTCTTTTTGGCACACCGATTTTATATGTTAGTTTCTTCTTTCCTTTATGCTACCTGGATCATTCAAGATTGTGTCTATGCAAAAATGTAAACAGACTTCTCACAAATTAAGAAATCAGCTTCTTAAAAAAAACCTCCCAAGAATAACAACCAAAAAGCCCTAACCCAGACAACTTTACCAACAAATTCTACCAATGATTAAAAGAGCTGACACCAATCTTACTTAAGTTATTTTCGAATAGCAAATGTTCTCAAATTAATTGTATGAAATAAGTACTACCCTGATACCAAAGGCAGGTAAAGACACCACTAAAGAAGAGATTATAGATTGATAACTCTCAAGAACATAGATGAAAAACTCCTCAACAAAATCCTAACCAATGAAATCCAACACCATATTAAACAATCACCATGGTAAGGTAAATTCAAAGAGTTTTGAAAGTATGGTTCAATATGAAAAAAAGCAAGCAGTGTGGTGCATCATATCAATAAAATAAGGAGGAACAAACCTCCGTGATCATATAAATTGATGAAGAAAACAACCAGATATCAGTTACCACCCATTTCTGATAAAAATATTCAATAAAAATGAAAGAGAAGAAATTCCTCTACATAATTAAGATCATATCTATAAATTGAATGACCAGCATTATCCTCACTGGAGAGAACTTAAAGTCATTCCTCTTGCTAAACGTCAGTTTTCATGGAGTGTTTAATATTTTTACCCAGTGATTGCAGCAACAGAATAGCTCTACAATGAGATGCAGTGGCTACCAAATTCAGATTGACACAGTGACAACCAAAATGATAGAGGTTGAGAGGATAGTGCAGGCAGGATATAACTAGGTTCCAATTTCTGTTCATATGGTCCCTATGATTTGTAGTTAACTGAAGGCACAAAGCATCCTACAAAATAAATAGAAGACAAGGATGTCCTCTTTCAACCCTCTTATTGTATGTTGTATTGGAAGTTCCACCTACAGCAATAAAACATAAAAGAGAAATAAACATCCCATCTGGTAAAGAAGACGGAACGCTATCTCTAGATGATTTGAAAATATAAATAGCAAATTCCAAAGAGTCAAAAAGAAAATTATTGCATCTAATTGACCATTTCAGCACAGTGAAGTTGAAATACAGAGATAATTAATGAATGATGTTCTGACTATTTTCATATAATTGCTTCACAACCTGGTGAAAATAGAGCCAGTAAATAATTTTATCATGCACTTTTCCTATCAAATGACTCTTTTTAAAAATGATTTGTGAATTAATATTCTAAATGCCATTGGATTTCTAATTTGTCAATAAAATGAAATCTAGTCTTGAAAACTGGAATGAATACTATTCTCAGAATAATTTCTACATGAGATTTGATAAGACAATAGGAGCATAAGGACATATTTTTCTTTCTGCTCTCTGCATAGTTTTATAGGAAGTTCTAGTGGTCTAGTAAGTAGGGACTTATGCTATCAACCCAAAACATAGGACTTGAATTTACTACTGCTCTGTTTGAGAAGGGAGCTCTGGTGATCTAGTGATAAGGAGTTGTGTGTAATCTCAAAGGCATGCAGTTCGAGTACACCAACTGCTTCATAGAAGAAGTATGGGCAATATTATCCCTATAATTCACCACCTCTAAAAACCCATTAAGTGGTCAACTATGGGTTGGTTCTGACTTGAGGACACACAACAACAAGAACAGCCACAGAAGAAAAACGGGCAATATCCTCCCATGCAACTTTATTGCGTCCGAAAATCCACTGGATGAACAGCTCTAAGTTGGTTCTTATTGATAGGGCTCATAATAACAACACCAATGACAACTTAGTAGAGTTAAATATAGTTTTTTTTTTAAAAAAAAAGATTATTGTATCATGAAGAGGGCCACTTGGAAAACAAAATGTTGATATCAACTTTCTAATGCATTAAACTAAAAAAAAAAGAGAGATTTGGTTATATAGCCTATAGCAATATACCTTCTATAGCATATACAATCTGCAGTGCATTGCTAAACAAAAAGGGGTATGTCTATGATGGTTAAAATCTACCTGTAGCTCTATGGGCGAAAGATGGACAATTTTCTCTACACAATATATATAGAAAGTGTAGATCATAATGAGTTATGGGAATATCAGAACACTTAATTATGTTTACGCAAAGCTTATACCTAGACAAAGAATCTGTCGTCCTAACAGAGCATGAAAACACTTCATGGTTCCAAATCAAGAAAGGCATGCATTATAGATGCCTTCTTTCACCACACCTTTTCAATATGCAAGCTTAACAGATCATTTGAGAGGTTGAACTTTATGTAGATAATTTGACATCAGAATTGGGAAAATATGCATCAACAATCTATATCATGTACATGTAATAGTCTTTTTCATTTAAAGTGAGAAGAAAATGAAGAACTTGCAGCAGAAGTTCAAGGACTACAACCTGCAGTATGGATCACATCTCAACATCAAGAAACAAAATTTCTCACCAGTGGATCAATAGTCAACATAATGATGGATGGATAAAAGATTAAAGTTGTTATAATTTAAATTTATGTGGATCCATTATCCATGGTACTAGTAGTCAGGTAATTAAATGGTGAGTTATTTTGGGGAAATATACTGTCAAAGGCCTATCCAGGGTACTCAAGGGCAATGATATCAGAGTAAAGGCTTATAAGATGTGTCTGATCCAAGATATGGCATTTTCAATTGCTTACCATGCATTTGAAAATTGGTCAATGATTGAGGACAACAAGAAGTTATGCCTTTGAGTTGTAGTGTTGGAGAAGAGTATTGACTATATCCCATGGACTGCGAAGAGAATAAGTCTGTCCTAGAAACAGTGAAACCAGAATGCTCCTGGAAGGCAAAAATGATGAAACTCAGGGCATATGCTTGGGCATGATGTAAAGAAGAACGACTCTTTGGAGAAGAACACTTTTCTTAGAAAGGTAAAAGGTCAGAGTTAGAGAAGAAGAATGTCAATGAGATGAATTAGCAGTAACTGTTACAATGAGCTCAAGTGTGTCAGCGATGGGTAGGATGGCATAAGATAGAGCAACGTTCAAGTCATTGCTCAAAGGGTCTCTATGAATTGTAATTGACTTGATGGCAAAATAGACAAGATATGAGTTTGTTCTGACTCAACAGTAAAGAGTAAAACCAGAGAAAGATGTCCTCAAAAACCACTTAAGAATTCAAAATAACTCTGTGTGATATTTCAAGAACTCTTTTGCAATTAGAGTAATAATTTGCATTTGTTTTCTCTTCAATAATGTAAAACTTTAAAAAGGGGGGGAAAAGAAATGTTTGCCAGTTAAGACAAGAAAAATTGCTTAATACAGAAGTCCTTTTACATCATGGTTGGATATGCATTCGTCTCCCCTGATAAGAAATCTATAATTAATTTCTTCCCTTCTGTAATAGTATTCTCATATATTTCAGCAAACTAAATCACAAAAGACTCATAAATATCTTTCTACGATTTGTTTGATTTGGCACACTGTGATTTTGTTAGTGATTCCTGTGGAATAAATCAATCCAAATATTTGTAAACATCTGAAATTCTGAAATATTCTTTAAGAAAAAATTAAATACTAAGAAAAGAACTATTTTTTTTTAAATTCCCCTTTGCTTTTATGCTTATGTTGTCCTTATGTGTATGTACGTGTATTTACACTCTCGTTATTTTAGGATTCATTTACATTTATTCTTTTAAGTAGGAAAAAAGTTTTAGTGGTTTGGAAGAGTCATTTTGATAGTGAAGAAATTACTAATGTAGCTCAGTTTCTAAAATAAAATTTAATGAAAAATATTAAATTGTTAAATCCAGGAAGAATCTGTTACAGTACTTGAGGCAAAGCAAAAGGAATAATCAATAACATTGTGCTAAATACATTATTTATTTTGTCCCTTTTATAATTTGTGCTCGTATTAAGTTTTCCATTGTCTTTACCCTAGGCCTTCTGGAGTTAAATCTTTGCATTACTGACATACTGCAAATTAATTTTCATCTTTGGAAAACAGAATAATTATTGTTTTGCTCAGTAGGAGTTTTATAATCCAAACTTAGCTTTTTGTGGTAACTAAACCAATTGAATGCTGCAATTTAGCTACAAGAGAAGTGTATTTTAGTTGCCATGGCCAGTTTATTCAGGGAAATTTAGACCCTTGTAAAAATCTCACAGCAATCATCTCTTTAGAAAAGGAAAAATAACATTGCACTTAACCATGAGGAAGAGTAGTTAAAAATCTTCTGGAGTTACTAGGTCAGAATATATTCTCAATGAGGATAATATCAGACAGAATTAGGATGTTTCTTACTCTTCCATTTCTAGTACTCTCTCACATTCTCTATCTCTAAATCTCTTTCTCAATCACATATAAACAAGCATATAGTGCAAAGAGGCCAAATGCTTAGCCATATTAAATAACGCAAAGGCATTTGACTGCATGGATCATAACAAACTGTGGCTGACTCTGAGTAGAATGGGAATCCCAGAACATTTAATCATGCTAATGCGAAACCTATACTTGGACCAAGAGGCAGTAGTCAGAACAGAGCAGGGCAGCACTGCATGGTTCAAAATTGGGAAGGGTGTACGCCAAGGATGTGTCCTGTCTCCAT
>NW_006399892.1:4257451-4259175 GCF_000299155.1 Elephantulus edwardii | reverse complement strand
TAATTTGAAAGAGTAGACAAGAAAAATTTCTGGGAATATATGTATTAGTGAATTTATTTAAGAAATGAATGTATTTATTCACACATCTACACCTTCATCTATTTCATTACTCTACAAGTCTTCTTATTCATTTACATGAGCCATCATTTGTATATTTACAAATAGGGCTGCATATGAGAAGAACCAAAAAATGGAATTTAAGCTGAAATATAACTGAATGTACTCAATCATAAAATCCCAAATCCTCTGTTATGAATTTCTGCCTCTTGGTAAACTTCCAGCAAGTTTCCAAGAGGAGGAAACTACCTGTATTTCTCCTAAACATCATCTGGTGAATTTGAGCTGTGTGCCATGTTAATCTACACTATCAAAATCCAAAATCTGGGTGAAGGAAATGGGAAGGATCTTTTGTGAAAAACAATGTATTCAAACTTTGTAAATGAATCAGAGAAATATATAAAAAAATAATGAATACAAAACTAAAACAAAGATCAAGAAGAACACCAGAAAACCAAAATTTAAAAAATCCGAATTTGCTGCTAGGCCGTTAATTCCAAGTCATATGGACACTCCACTGGGTTTCTGAAGATACGAACAGTAATAGAAGGGATCGGCCCACTATCTTCTTCAGAGGGACTTGATAACTCCAATTTCTGACTTTTGGTTAGCAGTACCCTATGACATCAGAATCATCGGAAGACTGATCAATATCCTGCATTATGCAGATGACACAATCTTGCTCCGTGAAAGTGAAAAAAGCTTGAAATAATTGTTACAGAAAATTAAAGATTACAGTTTTCAATATGGATTATATTTTAACATTAAGAAAACAAAAATCGTTGCCTTTGGGCCAATCAGAAATATCTTGATAGATGGATAAAAGATTGAAGTTGTCACAGGCTTTATCTTGCTTGAATCTACAATAAACACCCTTGGTACTAGAAGTCAAGACATCAAAAGATGGGTTGCTTTGGGACAATTTGGTGTCAATGTCCTCTCCACAGGGCTAAGAAGCAGTAATGCTCCTAAAACACACCTTAAAAACTTAAAAAAAAATACACCTTAAAGACTAAGGCGTAATTAATTCAAACCTTACTCTTTTCAATTATTTTCTATGCATATGAAAGTTAGGCGATGACTAAGGATTACAGAAGGAGAATTGATTTCTTTGAGCTGTGGTGTTAGAGAAGAGTACTGAATGTGAAATGGAGATCCAAAAGAATAAACAAGTATGTCTTGGAGTAAGTGCAACCAAAGTGCTCTTTAGAGTTGAAGACGAAGAATACAGCTTTGTCTCATATATATTGGGCATGTTATTAGGAGAATCTAGTCTTTGGAGAAGGAAATCATGCTTTGAAGAGTGAAGGAACAGTGCAAGAGAAGAAGATCCTCAACATGACGTATTGACACAGTGACTCAAACAATATACTTAAGCATATTAGCAATAATGATGATGGGATAGTTCAGGATTCAGAACACTTGTTCACAGGGACTATTACAAGTTTTATTCATTTTGATGAGCATAACTACAAGGCTACTAGAGCTCCTTAGTATCTTACCAGGGCTTCTTAAATGTAAAATAAGTGATAAAAATAGAAAAAAGTTTTACAGCATTGTCTATGTCTTCTTAAATGTTAAGTATGTAATAGAAACAGAAAACAACTACTTCTTAGTTTTGTCTACAGTTGTATTGAAAAGAGTTGGCAGACACAGAAGAATTTAAT
>NW_006399892.1:4251534-4255690 GCF_000299155.1 Elephantulus edwardii | reverse complement strand
CACCGTATTTATTCAATCTAAGTACTGAGCAAATAAATTTAAAAGTTGGAATAGATGAAAATATGGAGTAATTTGAAGTTGAAGTCAAACTCATTAACAACATAGGATATGCAAATGACACAAACTTGTTAGATGAAAGCAAAGAGGAGTTAAAACATTTGTTGGCAAAGATCAAGGGCTACATCTCTTCAGTATGGATAATATGCTGTTGGCAGACCAACGGTAAAGTAATTTCATAATTATTAATAATGAGACATATAGTCAGGAATGAGATAGAACAGAGAGACAGCAGTTCTTGACTGAAGACCCCAAACCAAGCTTCTCTGTATCTTTGTTGAAAATTATCTGGAAGTAAATCACAAAGAGAATTCAATGCAAATGAAGCCAGGCTCTTTCTATTGAAAACCTTCCCTTTGACTCAGGAGGGAGGGATTAGTAAATGCAAGAATCTGGTAAACCCTTAAGGATTGCTTTAGTGCCTCTGGTGAACTCTAGCTTGAACTGCGTCTCCCCCACATCCTGAAATAGCATTAGGTTCATTACAAATATTTGGCATTGGCTTCCCATAATATGCCAACAGAAATAACATCACAATCCTTATATCTGATCCAACAAGTAACATCATAACCAAAATTAAAATCACTGAAGTCAAGTTGGTCCAGTTCACCATGGCCTTTCATCAGTTTTCTTAAACTTGCAGGGAAGGTCTGTTCATCTCTCTTCCACTTAAGCATCTGGTGGATTTGAAATGCCAGACAGAGACAGTTGGCCTCTGAGGTAGCAGCACAACTTGCTAGGGACAATGCCATCAGCATCAGAGCATCCTCTATTGTACTCTGCTGATCTTGATGTTACTTCTTTGATGGACAGTTTTGTGTGTATGGTCTGTGAGTTATGTGTGGCACTGTAGCCGATTACTAACCTGAGTAGAGAAATAGAGTGTGAAATAGCTGTGGGAGGACGTTTCAGAGTTAGTAAATTGTTTACAAGGTAAAGGTGTGTCTGAGGGTAGAAGAGATCAGCCTTGGTTTGAAAGTGGTTCATATTAACTTCGGTGAATTTAGATGTTTGTTATGTGTCATAGATCCATACTCCCAACATTTTACTGTACCTCCTATTTCACTTATTGCTCATTCTCTCATACTGACTAACTAGTATATACTTAAAGAAAATGAGGACAACATTGATATTAAAATAACATATATTTGATTTCAATCATGAATTATGATGAATTTTATTTTTATAAAGACATATATCATCATCTTAGTATCAGTTTTCTGATTTATGTAAGAATCATCATAGAAGTCCTATGTCATAGGATAAATAAGAGGATAAATAATTTTCTCAAATCCCAACTTCATCACTTACTACAGAGATGAATTTTCAATTGTTAATAAGTGTATCTGTTCTTCAGGGCTCTGTACTGTAAAATGGGAATTAAATAGTACTTTCCTTGAAGAGTTGTTATGAGGAATAATTAAGTTAACATTAGTGTTGAGATAAGAACAGTGTTAAGAAGCCTTAATGGCACAAAAGTTATGTGCTCAGCTGCTAATAAACAAAGTCAACAGTTCACATCTCCTTCAGGATTGTCAAGAGAAAAGATCTGACAATTTGTTTATCAGTCATAGACAGGTTTTAGTAGAGTTTCCAGATTCAGACAGACTAAGATGTAGGATTGACCTTTCACTTTTTAATAGGTCTCTGGAAACCCTATGAACAGCAGAGGTACACAGATAGTTACACTAGTAGTGGTAGAACCCATACTGGAAACCAGTCAAAATGAGGAAAAATAATGGCAAACACCCTTTAATAATTGGAACATGGAATATACATAGCTTGAATGTTGGAAAACTAGAAATTGAGAAAATTGAAATGTAGCTTATGAACATCAGCATAGTACACATGATTGAGATGAGATGGACTAGCCTTAGCCATTTTGAATCAGATAATCACATGGTATAATACACTGGGGATGGAAATCAGAAGAAGAATGGTGTTGTATTCATAGTCAAAAAGTCAATTTCAAGTCCTATCTTGAAATATAATGTTAAGAGTAATGAGGTATTATCCATACATGTATAAAGACAATTCGTTAATACCACCATTAGCCAAGTACATGCTCTAATATCTAACGGCAAAGAGTAAGAAATTGAAGATCTTTACCAAATCTTGTAGTACAAAATTGACGAAATATCCAATCAAGGTATGTTGATGATAATTTGTGACTGGAACAAAAAGTTGGAAGCAGTGAGTAAGTAACTGCGGTGGGAAAATATGGGCTTGGTGATAGAAATAATGCTGGAAATCAAATGATCAAATTTTATATTTTCAGTAATATATTCATTGTAAATATCTTCCCCTCCTTTTTTAAAATATTGAGTTGCTTACAAAATTCATACGCATTGTGATTGACATATCCTTCGTTAATATTGTGTTTTAGATAATTACTCCAATTCATTATATTTTATAAAATTAATCAACATGGAACTATGCCTATCATTGCTGGACTTTCCAGATATTCAAGAGATTTTTTCCAATCTCCTTTACCCATTTCTCCCTCTTACCATCAAATTATGTGACCTTTTGTCTGTTACTTTCTTAATAAACTTGAAAATCATGTAAAAATGAATTTAATTTGCTGTAAGTTAAATTAATTGAACCCAAAGTCTTTAATAATGAAATATATGGCAGGGGGGCAGGGTGGAAGGAATCAAACTGACCACATCTGTGGAATTCTTGGAGAAGCCCAATATGAGAAGTCAAAAGCAGGCCAGGGACCAACTGTGGGTCAGATCATCAATTATATATGTACAAGTTCAAAGTAAGGCCAAAGAAATTAAAACAAGCTCACAAGAACCAAAATATTATCTTAAACCTGTTGTTGTTGTTGTTAAGTGCCATCAAGTCTCTCCCCTCTTCCCCTTCTGGGTGTGAAGCCCCCTTCTGCCTTCAACCCTAGGCTAGGCCTGGCTTGCCTGTCTCCTGGAGGCAGAGTAGTCCTTTGCATTCAAAAACTGCCACAACACCCCCTCACACAGCACCATGCTCTCTCTGGCAACCCATCTAAAATCTATTTAAGCATTGAACATCAATAACCAAAGACCAGATGAGTTATGGGATGATATCAATAATATCATCCACAAAAAAGACAAAAGGTCATTGCAAAGACAGAGGAGAAAGAAAAAGGTGAAAAAAAAAGTACTGTGAAAATTGTACTAGAAATTTGAGAAGGGAAAACGTGCCAAAGTAAAAGACCTGAACATAAAACTTCACAGGGCATCTTGAGAAGACAAAGCAAAGTATTATAATGTAATATGCAGGGAGCTGAAATTGGGGCATAAAAATAGAAGAACTTATTCTGCATTTCTCAAGCTGAGAGACTGAAAAACAAATTTAAGCCTTGAGTCAAAATATTGAAAGATGTTATGATTTTGCTCACAACTGTGTGTGAGCTACTGTGACTGAAGGGTTCTGAGCTATGGGCCAGACCTTCTTGTTGGAGCTAATCAAGACCTAGGGCACTGGTCTGGGTTTGGGCTGGTTTTTTTTTTTGTTGCTCATTTTTGTTTTGTTTTGTTTTTCAAATCCATTTTGGAGTGAGTCTTCAGTTGAAAGTGCATATGTGTAGCTGTTGGATTTTAAGAGGTGAATTCTCCTTGATTTGGCTAAAAGTTGGCTGATTTTGCTCACAACTGTGTGTGAGCTGCCTGGATTGGAGGGTTCTGATCTGTGGGCTGGTAGCCTCTTGTTGGAGCCAGTCAAGGCCTATTGCACTGGCCTGTTTTTTTTCAAATCCACTTTGTACTGAGTCTTCAGCTGATTGGAAGCCGAAGAGGCATCCACTTCCTAAATACCTTGTCTCCAGAAAATATGAACTTTGATAAAAGTCTATAGTTATGGAAAGGTTTCAGATCTTTTGTTCATAGGGTTACTATGAGTTGTGTTCAACTTGAAGTCAATCAACAACAACAACATGGGATATATATTGAATGGTCCAGGAAACACAAAAAGAAGACAGAAGGAAGATACATAATCACCAAAAATAACTGATTAACAATGAAAATTATCAAGAAGTACCGTATAAGAAGGAGGCAATGGTAATGAAAGATAAAATGGAAGCTGCATTGAAGACATTGGCCAAAACGTAAGGCCC
>NW_006399892.1:4249705-4251350 GCF_000299155.1 Elephantulus edwardii | reverse complement strand
CAAAACCAGCTAGAACAGTAGGAACTGCCAGATAGGGAACTTCCAGAAGTTTAAGCAGGAGTTAGAAGAGGCTGTGGCCACCAGGGACATCATTGTTGATGTCAAACGGATCCTGGCTGAAATGAAGAATACTAGAAAAATATCTGTTTATACTTTATTGACAATGTAAATGCATTTAACTATGTGGATCATAACAAGTTATGGCTAACATTGAGAAAAATGGGAATCTCAAAACACTGAATTGTACTCATGTGAAACCTATAACTTCACCAGAAGGTTATTGTGTGAACAGAGTAAGGGAATATCACATGGGTTAAAATTAAGAAGGAAATGTATCAGGGTTGTATTCTCTCTCCATATCTGTTTAATCTACTTGTTGAGCAATTTATTTGAGAAACTGGACTCTGAGAAGAGGAATGTGGTATCAAGATCAGAGGAAGACTCATCAGTTACCTGTGTTATGCAGATTACACAACCTTGTTTGCTTGAAGTGAGGAGGACTTGAAGCACTTGCTACAGAAGATCAAGAAATGCAGCCTTAAATATGAATTGCATTTCAGTGCCAAGAAAACAAAAATTCTTACCATTGGACCAATAGGCAACACAATGATAGATGGAGAAAAGATTAAAGCTGTCAACAACTTCATCTTACAGTTGTTACTATGTACTGTTGAGCTGGAATACACTCATAGCTGACCCTCCAACTAGTTTTCAAAGACAGTTCATCGCATGGGAGATCACCCATCTTTCTCCTGAAGAGCATTTGTTGGATTTGAACTGTGTGCCTTGGTGATTGCAGTGCAGCTTCTTTCTACTACGCTGCCAGTTGCAGTTCAAATCCACCAGCTTCTCTGAGGCAGAAGAATGGGTGTTCTCCTGAGAAATTAAGTGCCTCTGAAAACCTACGTGTGTGTGTTAGTATCATCTTACTTAGATTAACAATTAACACTCTTGATAGGAACAGTCAGGAAATCAAGAGATGTACTGCACTGGGAATATCTTCAGTTTGGGACTTCTTCAAACTATTGCAGACTAACAATATTTAGTTATTAGTATTAGTTAGAGGCCTAAAGTGTATCTGATTCAGGCCATGATCTTTCTTATCACATGTTCTGCATCTGAGAGCTAGACAATGAATAAGGATGACAGCATAATTGATGTCTTTGAGCTGTGGTGTTAAAGAAAAGCACTGACTACCCCACGGACTGCAAAAAAAGACAAATATATATATTGGAGAAGGTGCAGCCAAAGATCTCTTTGGAGACAAAGATGACGAGGCTTCACCTCCTATACTTTGGCCATGTTGCTAGGAGAGGTTAATTCTTGGAGAGAGACATGATGTTTAGAAAGGAAGGGGTTGGTGAAGCAGAGGAAGACCCTTGACAAGGTAGATTAACATTGTGATAGTTGCAAAGGGCTCTAATGTGTCAGGAAGTGTGAAGATTATTGTTCAGCTCTCAGATGCAATTTTCAACTGATTAAAAAAAACCCTTATGGTTTGAATCAAGTATGCCTTCATCCTCAGACTAACATTATTGTTCTTCAGTAACTTGGAGAGATCTCTGACTTCATACTTTCCCAGTAGTGGCATACATCTTCTGACTACTGATACCAGATGTATTACTTGTGGACCCAAATTAGATGA
>NW_006399892.1:4247012-4247817 GCF_000299155.1 Elephantulus edwardii | reverse complement strand
CAGCAGGAGATCAGATAATCTGAGGTACCATTGCACTTTGGTTTGGGAAAACAGCTAAAAATTAGTTGAAATTTGGAACAATATAACTTTCAGATTTGGACAGCACCATTTGTTGTTGAAGAGGCTGTTCATTCTACATTTAATGAGTTTAATTTCCTTGTCAAATATCAGTAGATCATAAGTAGATGCATTGATTTCTGGATTTTTAAAGTCTATTCCGTTAGTCTCCTATGAACCTGGAGAGAGGATGAAAGGCACCCAAGCGTCGAGGACTCTCCTTCATAGGGTCGCTATGAGTCGCCTGCGACTTGATAGCACTTAACAACAACAACAACAACATTCCGTTAGTCGGTAATTGTTTTGTACCAGTACTCTTTTACTTAGCACAATTGCATAGTAAATTTTGAGAGTAGGGATTGAGATGTCTCCTACTTCATTTTTGTTTTTCATAAGAGCTTTCCTTGTTCTGGGTCTCTCTTCTTTCCATATGAAACTGGAAATTGTCTATCTTATCTCCTTGAAGAAAGGATTTGGTAATCGTTTTGAAATTACATTGAACCTGTAGACTACTTTTGGGAAGAATGTCATCTTCACAATGTTCAGAGTTCTTGAAACAGAGTTCTCGGAATAATCAATGAATAGGGAGTATTTTTTCCCATTTGATTAGTTACTTATTTTTTCTTGAAGTAGTGTCGTGTGATTTTCTTTATTAAGATCTTTTTTTTTAAATTTAGGCTGTTTATTTTTCATTTCAATGAACATCTACAGAGATTTTGGGATTCCATTCATTCATTGTTGCACCCTT
>NW_006399892.1:4242162-4246812 GCF_000299155.1 Elephantulus edwardii | reverse complement strand
GTACCATTAAGTAACTTGCAACTCATAGTGACTCTATGTTCAAGAGTTCAGAACCCTGACCTATCTTGAAACAGTTTTGTAGTCTCTGACACATCTACCTCCATTACCCCAGTCAATCCATCTAATCCAGAGTATTTTTGTCTTGCGCTGTCCCTCCACCCTTACAGGTATAATGTCCTTCTCTAGGGACTGGTCCCTCCTGGCAACTTTAAAAAAATATGTGAGATAGATCCTCAAAATCCTTGCCTCCAGAGAGGAGCTTGGTGTCACCCTTTCCAGGGCAGACCCGTTTGTTCTCTTAGCAGTCTATGGTTCAGTACTCTATGTTCAATACTCTTCTCCATTGTCACAACTCAAAGATATCAATTCTTTTTGTATAATCCTTAGTCATTGACCAAATTTATGATTCATAGTATGTAATTGTGAAGATCATGACTTAGATCAGGCTTATCTTAGTCTCTAGACCAGCATTGTTGCTCATCAGTACTTTAGAGAGGTTCCTGAAAGCAGATTTTCCCATTACAATTCCTATTTTTATTTTCTGGATGCTTGGACCAAGAGCGTTGACTGTCTAGACAGGCAAGTAGAAACTGTTAATAATTTAAATTGCTTCTCTCTCTCTCATGGTACTCCCAATTGGCCCAGTGGTGACAATCTTTGTTTTCTTAATGTTGAGTTTCATTTAATTTTGAAATCTAGACTCCTTGACCGTCTGCAGAAAATGCCTCAGGTCCTTCTCAGTTTCAGCTAGCAAAGTTGTGTTTTTCCTCCAATCCTGATGCCATGTTCCTCCCTCACAAAATATAGCCTTTCAGATCATCTGTTTTGCATATAGATTGAAAAATATATGGAGGTAGGATGCATCCTTGACATACACATTTTCTGATTATGAACCATGCATTATTTTTATTATTTCCTTTCTTTTGTTCTTTTTATATTTGTTTGAGGTGTTGGTTTAAGTAATCAATTACCATTTTTCTTCCCTTTTAATATGCTTGCTTATTGCTGTGAATTGATTTTTACGTACTGCTTGTGCTGTATCCCAAAGATTTTGAGTGTCATCTTTGGGCAATAGTCATGCTGGCCAAAGTGAGCATCCAGATATTTGCTAAGTTGTGCTTTCATTTTCATTTGTTTTGAGAAATGTTTTAATTTCTTTTTTCTTTTTTATTATTATTATTAATTTCAATGAACATTTACAGAGATTGTGGATTTCCATTCATTCATTGTTGCATTTTCCCCCCGCTCAGCCCCCCACCCCCAGTCCGAGCTTCTTTAAAAGCAAAATAAAAACTCCTTCATTGGTATACAATCCCCCCGCACCCTCCCACCTTCACCCCGAGTATACTCCACTCTGCAACCCTCATTCCAAACTATTATGTTAATAATAATAATGCCCTACCATATGTTATTTTTAAACTGTTCTCTCCCTCATCGGCTTCAATGCAGTATACACAATTTATCCATTTTTTCTTAGACTTACCCCCACCCTGATGTTGAGAAATGTTTTAATTTCTTTTAAAAATTTATTTTATTACCCACTCATGTCAAAATAAGACATTGTGCAGCTTCCAGGTTTATTTTTTTTTCTCCTTGATCATCTTGTTGATTTCTTACTTTGTAACATTGTGATATAAAAAACTAGTTTGCCTTGTTTCTATGTTGTTGTTGTTTTTTAAAGTTATTGGGACTTATTTTGTGACCTAAAATATGATATATTCTAGAGAATATCCTATGCATGCTGGAGAATATATTTATCCTTTTTGGGGTGTATTCATCTGTATATATCTATAGGCCTAATTGGTTGATTGTGGTGTTTACGTTTTCAGCATCTATGTTAAGTTTCTTTCTGGTAGACCTATCTTTCCTTGAGAGTGGTATATTGAAGAGTCCTACTACTATAGTGATGTTTTCTATTTATTTATTACTGTTAGGATTTGTGTTTTGCAGCTCTGTTATTTTGTGCATAGATGTCAATTATAGTTCTTTCCTCTTGTTCTACTTACACTTTAAGCATTATATAGTGCCCTTTCTTGTACTTTATGATACGTTTTACACTGTAATCTATTTTATTGAAGATTGACATTGCTACTCCTGCTTTGTTTTGCTTACTATTTGCTTGGTATATTTTTCCCACCCTTTGATTTTTATTTAGTTTGTTCTTATCTCCACTTTTTAAATTTGTCTCTTGTACATAGCATATTGATGAGTTTAGGTTTTTTTATCCAATCTATTCTTTTTCTCTTCCATTCATGTAATTATTGAAGAGCAAGGTACTGTTTTGTTGAGTTCTTTTTTGCATTGTTGCTGGTTAGTTTGATTCACCCTCGTTCTGTGACATCTCTATGGGAAGAACTTCCTTCAGCATTTCCTTGCAATACTGGTCTTTTTTTTTTTTTACAAATTCCCTTATTTTTTGCTTTTCAGAGAATATGTTGATCTCTCCATCATATTTGATGGACAGTTTTCTGAGTACAATATTCTTAGTTGAAAGTTGTGTTCTTTGCGTGCTTGATATATGTCCTTTCACTGTCTTCTTACTTGCGTGGTTTCTGCCGAGAAATCTGCGCTTAATGTTATTTGCTCTCCTCTATAAATTGCTCTTTGTTTATTCCCTAGCTGCTTTCAGAATTCTCTCCTTGTCTTTGATAATGCCACATTTGACTATGATATACCTTATCTTTTTGTTGTTGTTGATAAGTGCAGTCGAGTGGTAGATGACTCATAACAAACCTATGAACAAAAGTCCTGAAGACTTGAGTAACTTTCATCCTTTCTTCAGGTTTATAGAGTTTCCAGAGGCAAGCTATTTATGGAAGTGGATGCCACTCCTGCTTCCAAGCTTGTTTTACAGGAGAGCTCCACCAAACACTGTCCACCATGGGTAATCATTATCACATTTGACACACCAGTGTCACGGTGTTCAGCTTCACAGCTACCACGAGTTACCTCTGTACGCTATGTGGACACACTAGGGCTATATGACCTAGAAGAATGTTTGTCCAAACACAATTAAAAACAGGCCTGAGGGCCACAGATTAGAATTACCCACCTTTGGCTTGGTACCATCACTTTCTGTCCACTAGGCCAAATGGTCTCTATGTTGTTAAGTGTTGTAGATAACTCATAGTGACCCTATGAATGAAATTACTCAACACTTTTGTGACTTTCATCCTTTTTCCAGGTTCATATTTTTTTAGGTTTGTTTTTTCGAGGTGTTTCCCTGCCCTTTTAGAGTTTGCTCAGCTTCTTGTATGTATATCCTCACATTCATTATTCCTGCAAGGTTTTCTTCTAGAAACTCTTCCACAACTTTCTCTGTGCCTTTTCTTGCTACTTATTTTTATGGGATTCCAATTATGCACATATTTTTCTTCTTAATGGTGTTCCACATTATTCTTCGTCTATGTTCATTTTCTTTCCTTTTTCATTTTTCTTTTTGCTCTAGCAGATTAGTGCTGATTTTTCTTGCTTGTATTTTGCTCTGTGCTCCATCTCTTCAATTCTGCTCATCTGTCCCTTCAGCATGTTGATAACTTTGGAGGCACTGGTCTTAATATTCTGCATTGTAGTCTCTTGTTTTTCCCAGGATTTCTAATACCCTCTCTCTCTCTTTTTTTTTCTTTGGTCTACATTGTCTTGAGTTGCCTTTTTAAGTTCTTCATAGAACCTGCCATATTTTGAGATTCCCTTCACCCACTACAAATATTAAATCATTGTTCTTTTGAATTCTGTGTCAAAGAGCTACATCAGACTTTTTGGCTTCAGAAGATCCTTTGTTTCTGAGTTTTGATCACTTTTATGAGGTGAAGACTTGTTTCTTCTCTGTCATTTGTTATTACTTTGGTAGAATTTTTTTCTTACCTTGTGACCAAATAGGCCCTTGGTCTGTCTACCTCTGCTCTGGAAGAAGGGCCAGCTCATCCTGCCCAATTTTCTCTCAGATCCCTGTGCTCATTGAAGGTCTTGCTTCAGTTTGGGAGCTCAATACTCTCGTATGGAGGGAGAGGCCAACACTATCTATTTTCTTTCCTCTCTGGTCCTTTGACAAATTTTCCTGGATCAGAATAGGGCCCAATTATTTTTATTTCTTCCTCTACAGTCCTGCAGTTAAATTCTCTGGGATTGAAGACTTGTTGTTTTCAGATTGCAGCCCTCTCTCCTGAAGTCTGTCGCCCTGCTTGGTCTATAGAGTGCTGTGGCCAGATTCCTCAACTCTCTTGACTACTCTTGCTGAAGGTTTGTGGGAAGGGCTTTCTCTCTTTTCTTCTTCTCTGAGATTGGATTTCTGTGGATAGTGATTGCTTGGGGTCTTTCAACTAAGGCACATGACTGGCAACACAGGATATCTATGTGGAGAGCGATGTGTTGGCTGGATTTTGAGCAATGGTGTGGAAGGTTCTGATCAAGATGATGCCAATTACCATGATTTTATGGTGGGTAGCTGGCACCCAGAATGTAGCCGAGGGTAGGAGCAAATTTATACAAGGTTCTGGGTGTACTCAAATCCCTGTGTCCCAACGACTGTAGGCAGGAAGCAGAAACTGAAAAACCGATGAGTTCACTTATTGGAGGTGACCATGCAGAGCAGGGGATGAAAGGGGAAGTTCCTTTAACAATTTTCTTTAATTATTAATTTTTATTAATTTT
>NW_006399892.1:4234944-4238052 GCF_000299155.1 Elephantulus edwardii | reverse complement strand
CAGTCACAAAAGGACAAATATTGCATGGTGCCACTGTTGTAAAAGAGGACTGACCTTGGGGTTGGGGAGAGACTGAGTAACATGGGTTTAATAATGTATACTGTACTGAAGCAGAGGAGGGAGAGAACTGTTTGGAAGAGGTATGTGATTAGGTATTTCTGTCATGATAGGAGTCTAGAATGATGGCTGCATGGTGGAGTGGACCTAGGGGAGGGTTTGTAAAACAATGAAAGAATTTTTCTTTTACTTTTCCAAGAGGGTAGTGTTCTGGGGGGTAGCCTTGGAAGGGGACAAATGTGCAACAATGAATGAATGGAAATCCAAAGTCTCTGTAAATTTTTACCGAAATTAATAACAAGTTTAAATTTAAGAAAAAAAAGAATTAAGAGTAAGGATGGCAATGGATTTAAAACTGCTCATGCTAATAACGCTATATTGTGGCATGGAGGAGGATTAGTGGAAATGTATCCCTTAACAATTTTTAATTGCATCTTTGGGTTATCCATGTACTTTACCCTATCATCCACATACAGTGATAGTTTTACCACCTCTTTGCCAATTTATTATTGTTGCTGTATACCATTGAGTCAGAACTGACTCACAGCAGACCCTCTGGTGGTTTTCAGAGGTAAGTAGTCACACAGGAGGAGATTGCCCATCCTTCTTCTGTGAAGGAGTCAGTGGATTCAAACAGCATGCCATCAGGATTACAGTATAGATTCTTGCCACTAGGCCAGCAGTACTCACTTTGCGAATTTAGATGCCTCTTATTTACTTCTTTTGCCTTATCAACAGCTAAAACTTCCATTATTATATTGAATAGGAGTCGTGATAATGGGCATCCTTGGCAGGTCCCTGTTTGCAAGGGAAATTCCTTTAGTCTTTCTGCATTGAAGATGATGTTGACTTTTGGTTTGTGTACATAGTTTTCACTATGTTGAAGAAATTCTTTTCTGTTTTGTGGAATGTTGTCATCATAAAAGGATGTTGGATTTGCCAAAGGCATTTTCTGCACCATTTGAC
This sequence comes from Elephantulus edwardii, assembly GCF_000299155.1. Lineage (NCBI taxonomy): Eukaryota > Metazoa > Chordata > Mammalia > Macroscelidea > Macroscelididae > Elephantulus > Elephantulus edwardii. The sequence continues at coordinate 4,237,029 of NW_006399892.1, read as the reverse complement.
AGAATCATGTGGTTCTTGTTCTTTGCTTTGTTAATGAGATGAATTATGTTTATGGTTTTTTCTTATATTGAACCGTCCTAGCATTACTATTATAAATCCCACTTGGTCATGATGAATTATTTTTTTTAAATATACTATTAACCAGGATTTTTTTCAGAATATTTCCATCTATGTTGATGAGAGATATTGGTTCATAGTAGTTGTCTTTGGTTTTGGCATTAGGGTTATTTTACTTGCCTCATAGTATGACTCTGAGAATATTATTTCTTTTCCACTTTTAAAAAAATAATTTAGATAGAATTGGAGATAGTTCATCTTTGAATGTTTTGAAGCTAGGACTTTTCTAGGAGTAGTATTTTATGATCTGTCAATTTCTTCTTTTGTGATGGGTATATTCTGTCTGTGTCAATTTGGGTAGGATGTGGCTCTCTAGAAATTTGTCTGTTTCCTCTTGATTTTTAAATTTAAAGGACAATACATTTTCATAATATTTTAGTATTATTAGTTGGTTCTATTGTGATGCTACTTCTTTCATTTCTTATTTGTTTGTATCTTCTTTTTTCTTTTGTTAAATTTGCAAATGGTTTATTTTGTTAACCCTTTCAAAGAACCAGCTGTGGACTTTATTGTTTCAATTTTCTGTTTTCTAACCCATTGATTTTAGTATCTTTTTAATTTTCTTACTTCTAAAGGCTATGGGAATAGTTTGATTTTTTTTTCTATTCAGTGGAGTTGTTAAATAGTATATTTTGTTCCTTTTTTCTTTTTTTATGTGTTTACCTATTGCTATGAATTGCCCCTGAGGAGTGACTTAATTGTATCTCAGAGATTTTTCTATGTTATGTTTTTTTATTTTCATTTATTTCTAGGAACATTCTATTTCATTTTTTAAATTTTGTCTATAAGCCAATAGTGCTCCAGCAAGGTGTTATTTAACTTTCACATGGATATTTTTTTTCCTTTATCCTCGTGAGTAAAGTCTAGCTTTATTCATTGTGCTCTGAGAAGATTTTTGTTGTTGTTGGGTGCCATTAAATTGAGTACAAGTTATAGCAACACTATGAACAAAAGGTCTGAACCCTATTCTATCCTGTGCTATCCTCACACTTCCTGACACACAAGAGCCCTTTTTAGCAGTCACCCTGTCAATCTACCTGCTTAAGGGTCTTTATCTCCTTCACCGACCCATCACTCTTCCGAGCATGTTATCCTACTCCAAGGAATAGTCTCTCCTAACAACATGTCCAAAGTATGTTAGTCAAAATCTCATCATTCTTCCCTTAAAGAGCACTCCTGCTGCCCTCTCCAAGACATATATGTCTGAGAAGATATTTTGTATTATTTCAATATTTTGCATTCTGTTTTGATTTTATATAATTTGTTAAGATTTGCTCTTCATGGTCAATTCTGGAGAACATACCATGTGCATTTGAAAAGAGCACAAATTGAGTTTGTGTTGGATAAAGTAGCCTGACTGTCTATGAGGTCAAGTTGGCTGACTGTACAGGTTAGTTCTGCATATTTGTTGTGTTTCTCTTGAGTTGACCTCTATTTTGATGAGAGTGGTGTGCTGAAGTCTCATACTACTATTTCTATCTTCAAGCCTATTAAGATTTCTTTTGTGCATTTAGCAAGTCTATTATATGGCATGGATATTACCTAAGTTATGACCTCTAGATCTATTGTGCCTATAATTATTGCTTAGTTTCCTTTTTTGTCTCTTATGATGATTTTCACCCTGAAGTCTATTTTATTAGATTAATATTGCCGGTTTTGCTTTTAAATGAATGTTATTTGCTTGGTATATCCCCCCACACACCCAGTTTGGATTTAGTCTATATTTCTCTTTGTTTCTTTGGTATGTCGCCTTAGGTATGTCAACATATTTAGGTATGTCGCTTAGGTATGTCAACATGTTCATGAGTTTTGTTTTTTATCAATTCTGCTGCTCTTTTTCTCTTAAATGGTACATTTAAACCATTCACATTGTAAATGATTATTGACAAGCCAGCTTTTACAGTTGTCATGAAACTGTATTTCTTTTGTTTTTGGTGGTGGTTGCTTTGGTTGGCCTAATTTCCTTTG
>NW_006399892.1:4227903-4234036 GCF_000299155.1 Elephantulus edwardii | reverse complement strand
GAAGACCATGGCCTGTATCAGACGCACCTTATTCTCCAGAGAGACACCATTGCTCTTCAGCACTTTGGAGAGGTCCTTAACAGCACTTTCCCATGGCAATGCGTCTTTTAATTTCCTGGCTACTGGTGCCAAAAGTGTTGACTGTGGAGTCAAGCAAACTAAAGCTGTGAATAGTCTCAATCTCTTTACCATCCATCCTGATGCTGCCAATTAGTCAGGTATTTTGTTTGATATAATATCAGTGCATATAATTTTTTTTTACTTTTCTTCATTTTCATACTTATTTCTCTCAGCTTTTTCTTTAGTAAGTCCTCATTGAAATTCTTTTCTTTTATTTCACTGAGTCTTCAACATTGATCATGTTTTGGTTTGCATTTATGTCATTTTTTTTTTGTTTTTGATAGCACTATGTTGTTCATACACTGTGTCCTTAATTATATTTTAAAATCTTATCTTTTTTGTTTTTAAGTTTTCTAATTACTTATACAATTACTCATATACATTGTTTCATTCATATATATTTTGTTTTATGCAATCATATCTACATTGTGTTTTATGCACTTATTTTTATATAATAATTTCTTAAAAATAACATTTTTGTTTTATATTGGTTTACTTATGAAGTTTTTCACATTGAATCTTTCCCATTTCCTTTACTTACCCCTCTCTCCACCCATCAAATTGTGAAACCCTTATAATTAAGTCCTCTCCTCCTGCTCTTGTTTTACTTTTGTCCATAATTTATAACTTCTTTAGCTTTAATTCTTGGAACTCAATAAAAATTATTCCCTCCTGTCTTCCCTTCTTTGAGGTATTCACTGGGTTCTTAATCTAGTATAATTTTTAGGAGAAAACTTGGTTGGCTTTTTCATATATTTAAATCTGACTGCATTTTCCTTAAAATTACGTGCATTTCTTCTTATGCATAAAGTAGCTTCTGTAGTGTTGGTGTCCATAGTTGTCAGTTCCTTATTTTTATGTTTTCAATTTCCTGAGTGCAATTTTCACAACAGATCTCAGTTGCAGCAGTAGTGGTCTGGAGGCTTCAGTGGAAGGTTTACCACTTGCATGCTTTTTATGACAATGCGGAGAAAGGCCAGCTCAGTAGCAAAGACAGCAGGCTATTTTTCAGGTGAGAAACTATGATTTTTGCTCTTCTGGGTGAGGTGTCAGAAGTCAGGGATGGTTTTATTAGTAGTGGCAGCAGAAGCCCACAGCCTTTTCTAGGTGGCCTATGACCTGCACAGTCTTGTCAGGGACTGAGATAAGCTCAACAGTAAAGGTAGGAGATTGTCTTTAAGGCAGGAAGCCTGTGGTCTCTGTGCTTCTGGGCTAGCCTGGGCTCAGGATTTGGTGGATGGGTTGAACACAGTATCAGTAGTAGCCTACATTCTTCATTCAGATGCCTATGATCCATACACTTGTGTGCCAGGTCTGGGAAAGAATGCTAAGCTGTAAAAAGTAGCAGGCTATCTTCATGACGAGAAGCCTTTGTGTTTTAAAATTTTAGAAGGTGCCCAGAGGTAAAGCTAAGCACAGAATTCTCTATTTAAGCATCTGACATGTTAGTTGCCATCTAGTTGCCTCTGAATCATAGTGACGATATGCACAATAATCTAACCTTGTCCCATCCTACATCATTTTCACAGTCTCTGTTATCTTTAATCTGATATTGCAGTCAATGTGTCAATACATCTCAGAGAGTCTTCCCTTCTTTCTCCTACTGTCCATATTTCCAAGTGTTATGTTCCCTTCTCTTTACTAGCTTCTATCGATAAAATGCCCTAAGTATGCGAGACAAAAATCTCACCATTTTTGAGTTGAAAAAGCTCCTCGGCTCCACTGACAGAAGGCTGATCTTAGTGCCTTTGATGTCATTTCCAATAAAAATAATAACACAAAAAATTATTTCACAAAAACCTACAAATAAAATCGAGAGCCACAATATTATCTGACTATAAATAGATCACTCTGAATGATTGAAGTTTCCAGTTTTTCTTTTAATTCACTTTTTATTTTTAAAAGGATTTGAAAAAATAATTCTAAAGACAATTTATTCTAGATAACACTTTTATGTAATGCTTTGGACTATGAACACAAAAAATATAATTTTCACCTTGGCTTAGTAGGAGTTTTGTATTATGATATTAATGTGCTTCATTTTGCCAGCATCTGGGCTACTCAGTGAGCAACTTGGTTGGCCTGATTCACACATAAAACTATACAGAATCTTTTCATTTCTTTCATTGTGCACATTACCCCTAAAAATTTAAAAGGTGTGAAAGTTATGCTCAGATTATTTCAGATTAAAACAAAATAGTTTGTGCACTCAAGCTTTAATCGAAGGCGCAGTCTCCACAAATTTATGTGTGAAATTCGAAAGTGATGTTTGCCAAATAAAGAAAACTTAAAGTTAATACTCTTACTAACTGTTGCAAAACTTATTCGTTTTTGTTACAATGTATGCAATTTTTTTAACTAAGAATTATACTGCAAACTAAAATTTATTCATATGCATATAGTCAGTATTTCTAACAGACTCTCAAAGAAACATATTTGTCTATTCAACATTAATACATTGTTATTGGTTACTAATGTTTCCTAATCAAGTATAAATAGAACAACATGTTTGGTAATGAGCAATCATTTAAATTAGTTTGTCAGTCAGAACAAAGATATTATTTTGAACCATGCTGCAGACGGTCAAGGACTGCAGCTTTCAATATGGACTAAGGCGCAATATCAAGAAAACAAAGATTCTCACCACTGGGCCAATTGGCAGCATCAGGATAGATAGAGATGAGATTGTTAGCAGCTTTAGGTTTTGGGGTTTTTTTTGTTTGTTTTTGGTTGTTGTTGTTGTTTGGTGTTTGTTTTTTTTTTTTAAAAAAAAGAGTTCTTTTATTACAACTGTTTGATTGCTGTAAGGGTCAAGACCCCTGCTTAGTGGCAAACTTTGTGAAATGGGCCTCTGGAACAGTACCTGCTGTCCTAAGCCCAGCTCTTCTTGGAGGCCTGGATTTCTGGATTTTGATCCAGTAGCTGCTCATTTTCTTGCCTTTTACATTTAGGAAGTTCAGGCTCTGTCAGCTCCTCTAGCTGCAGCTGCAGACCTTCCTTTCTGCAGGGCCCAATCCCTCGGAGGGTGAGTGCAGTCACACAACAGTAACCAGAAAGAGCCGCCTCCACTGCAGACATGACCAGAGAAGGGATCCAAAGAGCTAAGGCTGTATCATAGATTCTTGTGGGGTCAAAGGAGCAGTCAGCCTGTCCAGACCCCTGATCCAGTGGTGTTGGAGAAGAGTATTGAATGTACCATGGACTGCTAAGAAAATGAACATGTTTGTCCTGGAAAGGGTTAAAATAGGCTGCTTCTTGGAGGCAAGGATTCTAAGGCTTCTTCTGACATAATTTAGACATGTTGCAAAGAGGGACCAGTCCTTGGAGAAGGACGTCATGCTTGGGAGGGTAGAGGGGCAGCACAGGAGAGGAAGACCCTCTATGAGCTGGATTGATTCAGTGACTGGGATAACTGGGGTAGGTGTGTCAGGGACAGTGAGATTGGTACAGGGTAGAACAGGCTTTAAGGCTGTTGTACATAGGGTCGCTATGAGTCGCAGGTGACAACACATAACAACAACATGCTTAATTTATTATAGTAAAAGATAAGAGTATAATGATATTTCCAGGAAAAAGTGTGTTGCTTTAGGAAGGAATCTCTGTTCTTTTTTCTTTTTTTTCTTTTATTAATTTTACTGAACATTTACAGAGATTTGGGGTGTTCATTCATTCATTGTTGCACTATTTTCTCTACCCTCCTCCCCAGTTCATTCTTCTTTTTCCCCCCATTGAAAGTCTGTTTTAATTGTCCAGTTGCCACAGTGCTTGTCAAAGCCAGTTCTGATTAATCTCCTTTGTCAGTGTGTCCTTTCCCATTCCCTATCACTCCTCCTTGAGAGAGATTTCACCCTGATTCATAAGGAAAAGGGGATGAGGTATTCTCTTAGCTACTTCCTTCTGAAAAGGAACACTGTAGGTTTTAGGGTGAAGATCTTCTCTCACTACTCTAAAGGGCTTCTTTGGAAATAGTAAACACATAGACTATTATGGAGATTGATTTTGGAATTTAGATGCACTGTTTTCAATTGTGCTTAGCCGTGCATGTTCATATCCTTGAAGATGTAACATGGAAGTGTTGAAGCCTAGAATACACAAATTTAACTAACAAGTTAAAAGTACATGAGTAAAAAATTGAAAAGCAATAATATTCCAGGTAGAGGTTCTAATAGTGGCACCAATCAAGTTACAGAGGGGAGGTAGTTCTCACAATAAAAGGCCTATTTACTAGCACTTTTTCTATTATATTATAAAGGTTAGGAATCACAAGATGTAGAGGTTCAACTATGTCATTTATTGTTCGTAAGTCCTGGAGCAAATTCCATCTACCACTGGGTTGTTTTACAACTCGGAAGTCCACATGCAAGGCAGGAATCTTTTAGTGCACAGGGAACTATCAACTTTACCTCAACTAAAACTGAATGCTGAGTTGTGGGACAATGAGCACAGGTCATCAAGAATATCAACTATGTAATTTTGTTGCTGTTGCTAGGTACCATCAAGTTAATTACAACTCATAGCAACTCTACAAATAATCGATCTGAACCTTGTCCTATCCAAAGCCATGCTCATAATCTCTGGCATGCTCATTATAATCACTATTTCAAACCACCTTGTTAAGGGACTTCCTCTCTTTCTCTGATGCTTCACCTTTCCCAACATTATGTCCCTCTCAAAGGACTGATCCCTCCTGACAACATTCCCAAAGTATGTGAGGCAAAGTTTCACCATCCTTACCTCTAAAGGGTACCCTTGTTGCACTAAATCCAAGACGCTTTGTCCTTTTGGCAGTCCGTAGCATAATAAGTACTCTTCCCTAACACCACTACTCAAATGCAGAAAATCTTCTATCATACTTTTATTTTCCAACTTTCAGATGCATAGGAAACAATTGAAAATCATGTGGCTTAGATGAGGCATATATTCGTTTCATAAACTGACATAATTGTTATATATGTTTACCACTTTAGAGAAGTCTTTCTGCAGTAGAATTAGCCAATGCATCACTTATTTTGAATTCTTGGCACTGATACCATGAGTGTTGATTCTGGATCCAGATAAATTAAATCTTTGATACCAGTCTTTTTTCCATGTACCGTAGTAATGTTTTCTATTGGCCAAGTGGTGAGGATTTTTTTTCCTTCTTTTATATGTCTGACAAGCTGTCAAGTCATGGGTCGGACAATGGGACATTAATTCTGAAGGCATTTGGTAGAAGTGAAGTGGTATCCTGCTGGAGGGTGGAGCTGGGAAATAAGTGGGTCAAGGCAATGGGCTGAGGGCAGGACTACACAGTAACTAATGGTCAACTCCAAAATGAGGGATTTATCTTTCACTACTCCACAAATTGCTGTCTGTCAGATACTCCTCTAAGCCTAAACATTCAAATTAAGACAGACTAGGGAGAAGGATTGGCCATCCAATTCTGAAATGGCAGGCCTCTGAAAACCCTATGTACAACACAGTACACGTAGATGAACAGAAAGGGCAACTTAGGTAGAACTGTCAAGAAATACAAAGGAAGAGGAATAGTTGTAAGCAGAAACTAGTAATTGGAACATGGAATGTGAGAACCATGAATGTAGGAAAAGTACAAATTGTTGAGAAAGAAATGGAATGCATAAATGTTGACATACTGGGCATTGGAGAGATAAGATGGACTGGCATGGGGCATTTCGAGTCAGATGATCATATGATATATTATTCTGGAGATGAAAAGACAAGGAAAAATGGGGTTGCTTTCAAAGTAAAAATAGAAATTTCTAGGTCCATCTTGAAGTACAACATTGTGAGTGATAGGATTATATCCATACGCTTACAAGGAAGTCCAGTGGACACTAATATCATCCAGATATATGCACCAACAACCAGAGCCAAAGAAGAAGAAATAGATGATTTCTACCAACTCTTACAGGCAGAGATAGATCGAACATGCAATCAAGATGCATTGATAATAATGGGTGACTGGAACACAAAAGTTGGGAACAAGGAAGAAGAATCAGTAGTTGGAAAATAT
>NW_006399892.1:4218011-4218543 GCF_000299155.1 Elephantulus edwardii | reverse complement strand
TGTGTATTTGTGTTCAAGTGACGAACCTTTTTTTCACAGAAAGTATTATAAAACGAGTCTATGAAACATAAATACAGAAATAACTTTACCAGACTACCCACGTTTACCATATTCTTTCTATTCTTATGAAGAATATATTTACTTTCTGAGATATTATTAGCCTGATGATTGATATTCCTGATATCTTTGCAACTTTTAAGCAGTCAGTATGCAATCCATTGCAAAGAAGTTTCTCTTAAAGAAAAAGAAAAAAGGTCCTCTTTTCACTGTCTCTCTACCTTGTCAAGGATAATGTTGTTTTTTTTTTAAATGTCAGATTTTTTAAAAGTTTATAGATCAGTGCCATTTATTTGAAATATTTATTTTAAATTTAAAATCTGTTAACTTAAATTTTCCCTGTTAACATTATTTTTTCTTTTGTATTAGTTTATATAGAACTTCCACCAATCCTGATGCCACAATTCTCCTCATAGAGCCCAGCCTCTCGGATAATCTGCTATGCATACATGTTGAAAAGGTATGGAGACAGGAT
>NW_006399892.1:4216401-4217911 GCF_000299155.1 Elephantulus edwardii | reverse complement strand
CTGACATACTTTGGACATGTTGTAAGGAGAGACAGGTCTTTAGAGAGGGACATCATACTGGGCAGAGTGGAGGGACAGCGCAGGAGGGGAAGACCCTCTATGAGGTGGATTGATTCAGAGACTGTGGTAATCGGGATGGTTGTGTCAGAGGCAATGAGACTGGCCCAGGATAGAGCAGGGTTTAGTGCTGTTGTACTTAGGGTCGCTATGAGTCACAAACGATTCGACGGCACATAACAACAACAACAACGTATGTGAAGGTATCATCCATGTTAAGTCTATTGTCATTGACTTTCTTCAGTAAGTGCCTCAAGTCCTCTTTACTTCCTGTAAGCAAGTTTGTGTCATACTATGAATATTTTGAATGAATCTTTTTCCTAATTTTATGCCTCATTTCTCCTTATGTAGTCTAGCTTCTTAAATTATTTTCTCAGCAAACAGATATAATAGATATGGAGAAAGGATACATCCCGGACACAATTTTTATGATTTTAAACTGTGCAATATTATCTTTTTCTGTTTGGATATATCCTTATTGATCTATGAATAGGTTTCATATAAGCACAAAACAGTACTCCGGGATTCCTATTCTTGTCAGCAATAGTCATTATTTGTTACGATTTACACAGTAATTTTTTTTTTAATCAACAGAGCTTTATTTCTTTACATTTCTCAAGGCTGAGGGTCCGGGGCAGGGTGTTGGTTGTGTCTGTTTCTTCTGTTAGCCCTTCTCCTGTTTCTGAGATCTGCTGGAAATTTTTGGTATTCCTTAGCTTGTGGCTTACACAGCTTCTCTCTTTCCCTGTCTTCACCTCTGTGTCTGTTCTGGTCTTTGTATAGTCAATAAAGCAAAAGTAACTACTTTCTCTTATTCTCTGCTATCAGCTAAGCTCAATCTCATCTCAACAATCATAGTCCTCATCCCAAGAACTTTTCTGAATCCCGCTTGAATTTCTGTAAGTTTTTATTGATTTACTATTTTTCCAGCCATATTTGGACAACCACTAGCAAGAATTTGCTTGCATGTGATTTTAATAATACTGTGATAATTTACACGTTCTTTAGGATATGCTTTCTTCTGAGATATCTTTTCAGGCAATTTGTCAGGTAGCTGTCCTCCAAATTTCTTGAAATAGGATAGTGGTCATGCCCAGAGTTGAATGTTTTTTGTTGAAACATGTTGATTAGTATTCTGTCATTTCCTGTAACCTTATTTTTTTGCCAATATATTCAGTGTAGCTTCTTTCACTACCATTGGTTCTTGATCACATGGTACTTCTTGAAATGGTTCCGTGTGGACCCATGTTTCTTTTATAGTAACTCTGTACTTCCTGCATCGTTCACAAGTTTTCACTGGAATCCTTCAGTATTGTTATCTGAATGAAGCTCGTCTTGTTTTTTAGTTCTTTCAACATGAAACACACTAAGTATGTTTCCCCTTTGGGGTTTTTAATTCCAGCTAGTTGTACATTTTATTGTAAGAATTTTCCTTATCTATCTGAGTTATCCT
>NW_006399892.1:4214297-4215308 GCF_000299155.1 Elephantulus edwardii | reverse complement strand
AAAATTCATATACATTATGTTTCATTTATATACATTGCATTTCACCCGTTCCTTAGTTCTCATTGCTTATACAATCACTTGTATACATTGTGTTTTATAAAGTTAGTCATTATTGAACCATGTTTACCATTATCCTGTCTTTTCAGGTTCCCAGTGGACCTTTCCTAATTACCTCCTTCCCTCCCTTTACCTACCAAATTTTTTGACCTCATGATTTCCTTCTCTTCCCACCTGAAGTACTCCTCCTGCCTTTTTTCCGCCTTTGTATTTTTGCATTTGTAAGGATTACTTTTACTCCTTTTATTTCTTCAATAATAGTCTTATGCAGTGTTTGTCCTATGAGTTCACTCAACATGATGCTCTCCAGTCCCTCCCATGTTATATAGTATTTTTCAAAATCATTACTCCTGAGTGCTGCATAGTATTCCATCATGTGACTGTGCCACAATCTCACAATCTATTTGTTTTCTAATGGGCATTTGGGCTGTTTCCGTTTTCTTGCTATTGTGAATAATGCTGCTGCGAACATTGGTATGCAAGGAATAGGCTTTTCCATTTACATCCTTAAAAGGTAAGAAACAAAGTCTTATCATTCTAATTTCTAAGGAACATTCTGACCACGTAACTGCCACTACTAGGAAATTAAGCATTAATTTAGGTTCTACTGGTTCAGTTTTTGAGAAATGTGAAATGCTTAAATAGATAACATGAAAAATTACGTAGCATGCTTTGATTTCCCTTATTTTTAAAGAAATAAAGGAAGCATTCTTAGAGAGAAACTCTGAATTTATTTAAGGATAATTCTGCCAGGATTTGTGATAATAAAAGTGATTCACTATTTACTAGCTGGTTCCTTGCTTTGAGGCTCCTTTCCTCTTTTGCAAAGTTAGAATGTCAAGGTATTTTAAGCTACATAGTATCTACTTCAACCTTATTTGACAAGTAAATGTTGAATGGAATAATCCACCCAGTCTCAATCTTTCCAAGGTCATAGCATATTTAAGTGTATTG
>NW_006399892.1:4213098-4214197 GCF_000299155.1 Elephantulus edwardii | reverse complement strand
AACCCTCTCTAACAAAAACATATAGAAAAGCTTAAAATCCCTGGCAATTATAGAGTACAAACCAAAACCACAATAAGATACTATTTCACCCGCTTAGCAGTTGCAAAGTAACAGAAATACAATCAATATTTGGTATGAGAGAGAGATGTGGGGAGACTGCAACTCTCATATACTGTTGATGAAACAGTAAATGGTATGACCACTCTGGAAGGCAGTTTAGGTTTCCTCAAAAAGCTGAACAGAGAAATATCATGTGACCTAGCAATTCTAACGCTAGTAATATACCACTAGAAAAATAGAACTGAGACACAAACTGAAATTCATACACTGATGTTCATAGTAGAGATATTGACAATCTCCAGAACATGAAAATAGCCAAATGTCTATCAACAAATGATTGTATTGAGAAACTATTGTGTATTCACATGATGAAATACTGTGTAGCACTCAGAAGCCACCATTTAAAGAAGTATTAAACAACATGGAGGAATCCGAAGAGCATTATGCTAAGTGAACTCAGTCTTATAAGGATGATGAGTTCATAAATCCATTATTATAAAAATACAGAAAACTAGTAAGATGTCTATAAATGTCCAATGAAAGGAGATGAGCTTGGAGGAAATGAGGGCGGAATTGGGAAAAAAAGTTGCTAATGAAAAAAAAAAAGAAAGTTAAAAAAAGAAACAAAATGTCTGCATAATTAGATGCATCACCAAATTGTTTTGTAAACTTTCATGCAAATTACAATAAAAATAAATTAAAAAGAAAAAAATTAAGAAGAAACACAGGAAAAAAATGATGACCTAGAATTTTAGTGTTCAACAAGTGTATTGAATACACAATGAATTACCAAAACAACAAACGGGTCTGCGATCTATCTTGAGGACGTACAACCAGGGTGCTTCCTAGGGGTAAAGTTGGTGAAACTTTGTCTCATACTTTTGACTGTTTTCGGGAGGGTCCAGTCCTTGGAGTAACAAGGAAAACACAACTCACCACTACATCATGCTAGGAAAGAAAGATGGTTGGGGTGGAAAAGAGGATCAGGGTAGAGAAGAAGGTTCTCAAAAAGATGGATTAACAGTTACTACAATGATGC
>NW_006399892.1:4196748-4212977 GCF_000299155.1 Elephantulus edwardii | reverse complement strand
ACAGCCCTAAACCCTGCTCTATCCTGTGCTAATCTCATTGCCTCTGACACACCCATCCTGATTACCCCAGTCACTGAATCAATCCACCTCAAAGAGGGTCTTCTCCTCCTGTGCTGTCCCTCCACTCTACCCAGCATGATGTCCCTCTCTAAAGACCTGTCTCTCCTTACATCATGTCCAAAGTATGTCAGGTGAAGCCCCAGAATCCTTGCCTCCAAGGAGCAGCCTGGATTAAACTATGTGAGATGGAATTTTACCATCATTCCTTTTAGGGAGCACTCTGACTACATCCTATACAAGACATACTAGTTTTTCTCTTGATAGTCCACTGATAGTTAGTACTCTTCTCCACCATTACCATCCAAAGGCATCAATTCATTTTCTGTCATCTTTATTCACTGTCAATCCCTCAGATATACAGCAAGTCATTGCAAAGGCCAGGCAAACCTTAGTCTTTAAACTGGCATTCTTGCTCTTTAGCACTTTAGAGAAGTTCCTGACTGCAGACTTTCCCAGTTTAACATGCTTTGATTTTCTGACTACTGGTACCAAGGTTGTTGATGGTGGACCCAAGTAACATGAAGTCACTGACCATTTCTATTTTTTATCATGATGTTGCCTATTGGTGCAGTGGTAAGGATTTTAGTTTTCTTGATGTTGAGAGGTAATCCATGTTGAGGCTGGAGTCTTTGATCTCATGCAATAAGCACTTTAAAACCTCTGAACTTTTAGTAAGCAAGTTGTGTCATCTTAGATTCTTGTTGAATCTTCCTCAGATCCTGATGCCATATAATTTCTCATAAAGTTAGGTTTCGTAAACTATTTTCTCAGCCTAGAGATAGTTCATGGGTGGGGCAAGAATATAGCCTTTAAATATACCCTTTAAAAAAATTAAATCATGCATTATTCTCTCGCTCTGTTTGAAAAACAGTTTCTTTGTCTAAGTACAAGTTATTCATGAGCACACTTAAGTTTTCTGGGATTCCTATTCTTCTCAATATTAGCCATACTTTTTATTATTTACACAGTTGGATGCCTTTGCATAGCCACTAAAACACAAATATATGTCCTGGTACTCTTTGCATTCTGACAACAGGAAATAGATATCAGTAATGATATTTTAGGTGCCACAGCCGCGGGTTTACATAATATATAAAATATCCACACACACACACACACACACACACACATGGGTTTTCAGAGGCAGTTAATCACATGGAAAGAGATTACTCATTCTTCTTCCACAGAGTAGGTGATGCATTTGAACTGTATCCTTTTGTGATTATAGCAGCAGGCTTCTAGAGCTCCCTAATATATACATATATGTGATATATGAATATAATTGATAGATATTTCATATTTCATATTTTGAAGCTCAATCTCACCTACTTTGGGCACATGATTAGGAGGGACCAGTCCTTGGAGAAGGACATCATGCTTGGTAGGGTGGAGGAACAGCACAGGAGAAGATGATCCTGGAGGAAATGGATTGATAGAGTAACTGGAGGAATGGAGTTAGGTATGTCAGAATCAGTCAGACTGGCTCAGGACAGGGCAGGCTTCAGAGCTGCTGTACATAGGGTCACTATGGGTCTCAGCTGACAGCACATAACAACAGTAATATATATGTGTGTATGTGTGTGTGTATACATTTCATATCTATATGTATATTTCATTCATATATATATGCATATTTCATTCACATATATATATCATTCATATACATGCATATATCTTTCATATACATATATACATATATTTCATTCATATATATACATATATCTCATTCATATATATGTATATATCATTCATATATACATTTCTCATACACACATACACACACACATATATATTTAAGGACCAGATGAGCAGTGAAAACATAGCAAGAATATTATCCATGATGAATACAAAAGATCAGAGATAGATATCAGAAAAGACTCTGCATATTGCACTACAGCTATGAGAAGCCAAAGCAAAGGGAAGAAATCAGGAAGAAGCTAAACAGAATATTTCAAAGGGCAATACAGGAAGACAAAGCACATTATAATGCAATGTAAAGAGTGAAAGTTGAAAATTCAAGATATTAACTTACTTATACTTCTTAAACTGAAGGAACTGAAGAAACATACAAGTCTCAAGTTACAATACATAAAGATGCTTTGGGCAGAATAGTACAGGAAGCATTAAAAGAAGATGGAGTACACAGAGACTTGCACCAAAAAGAATTGGATTACACAGCAGACTTTCATGAAACAAGCTGCTCTGAAGGAAATGGCAAAAAAACAAGGTCCAAGGCGTTGATGGAATACCATTTGACATCCTCCACCAAACATATGTTGCTCTGGATGTGCTCAACATGTTTTGCGAAGAAATCTCAAGTACAACCACCTGGCTAACTGACTGGAAGAGATTCGTTTCAATTCTCATTCCAAAAACAGGTGATCTGACAAAGTGTGGAAATTATCGAACTATATCACTACTATGACACACAAGCAAAATCTTGCTAAGATTATCCAAAATGATTGGAATAATACATCTACAGAGAACTACCAGAAATACAGGCTGGGTTTGGAAGAGGCTGTGGCACTAGGGACATCATTGCCAATGGCAGATGGATCTTGGTAGAAATCAAAGAGTACCAGAGGAATGTCTATCTGTGTTTAACTGAATATGCAAAGACATTTGCCTGTGTGGATCACAACAAATTTGGCCAACACTGAGAAGGCTGTGACTCCCAGATCATTTGATTGGGCTCATGTGAAAATTAGACCATGAAACAATTCTCAGAAGAGACCAAGGAAACACTACACAGTTCAAAATCATGAATGTTCTCTGTCAGAGATGTGTCCTGTCTCCATACCTTTTCAATCTATATGAAGAAACGATTTGAGAAGCTGGTCTTTCTGAGGAAAAATGAGGCATTAGAATTGGAGAAATACTCCTTAACAATTTGTGTTATGCAGATGACGCAACCTTGTTTGCTGAAGCTGAGAAAGATCTGAAGTGTCTGTTGCAGAAGGATAAGGACTACAGTCTTCAATATGGATTTACTCAGAACATTAAGAAGACAAAGATTCTCACCACTAGGCTAACTGGCAGCACCAGAGAAGAAATTGTGTTTGTTAACATTTTCAGCTTACTTGACTCTACAATCAACACTCTTGGCAGCAACAACCAGGAAATCAAAAGAAGAATTAGACTAGGTAAGTCAGCTGTCAGGGACCTCTCCAGAATGCTGAAGGGCAAACATGTCAGTCTGAAGAGGAAACATGTCAATCTAGGGACTAATTTGAGCTTGATCCAGGCTTTCGTCTTCACAACTACTTGCTATGCATAAGAGAGCTCGACAATGAATAAGGATGACAGAAGAAGAAGCAGAATTGATGCCTTTGAATTGTGGTGCTGGAGAAGAGTACTGAACATAACATGGGCTGCCAAGTGAACAAACAAGTCTTTCTTGGTGGAGGTGAAACAAAACTGATACTTAGAGGCAAGGATTTTGAAGCTCCATCTCACATACTTGGGCACATGGACAGGAAAGATTTCTCTAGCTCTTGTAGAAGAACATCATGCTTGGAAGGGTGGAAGGACAACACCTCAAATGAGGTGTGCTGACACAGTAACTGGGATAGTGGGGATATGTATGTCAGAAATGGTGAAACTGGCTCAACATTGGGTTGGGTTCTGAACTATTGACTTAGGGTTGCTATGAATCACAGGCCACTTGATGACACATACAAACAACAACAACAACATATTTTGAATAATAATGGAATGAAACTTATAATTATAATCTTTAGTATATGTTCATGCTTTCATATTGCATTGAAAAGAGTATTGACTTTACCATGGACTGTCAAAAAACTATCACATTTGTCTTGGAGTGACTGCAACCAGGTTGTTCCATAGAAGCAAAGATATTGAAATATTGTTGCACATGCCTTGCACCGTTTGTTAGGATGCTTTTGTCTGTAGAAAAAAATCATTATGCTGGGTATAGTGAACTATCAGTGAAGGAGAGTAAGACTCTGCACAATGGATTGACACAATGACTGCAATAATGAGCTTCAACATTGTATAGTCAGTGAGGATGGTGTAAAAAATGGTGAGGTTTTGAATGGTAATCAGAAGGTCACTATAGGTTAGAGACAGCTTGATGGCATTTAATACCAAGTGAAGTTTTGTTATATTTTATTTTTTAATACTAGTTTCTTTTCAAAGTTTGAATACATTGTTTTTCACACCAGATCTTCCCATTTCCTTCACCCCCCCATCCATCAAATTGGACAACTCTATGATTAACCACCCCAGGCCATCCTCACCCCTCTGCTTCCACCTACCCTCCCCCCTCAGATGCTTATACTCATTCTACGATAATGGTTTTCTCCAATATTTATCCTTATGGGACTGTTAGTTCACTCAGCATAATGCCCTCCATTTCCTCCCAAGTTAGGTGGTAATTTACAAAATCATTGCTCCTGAATGTTGCATTATATTCCACAATCAAATGGATTGAAGAATTATGATACATTCACACAAATGAGGAAGTGGTGGTGGTTTGTTTTTCTAATCTATTGAATATTTAAGAGAAATATTCAAGAAATGGTTAGCTATAATTGTTTAAAAGTTTGTATCTAGTGACTTATTAGTGTGGCCTGAAGAAAAGACATTTCCCTTTTAAGAAAACAATTTAGAAAATAGAGACAGCCAGCTAATATAGAAAGAAGTCACTGAAAACCAACATTTATTCATAATAGTTTATTTCTCAGAACAAATCTTTACATTTTTCCAAAGACATTTCCACAAAGTTTCCACTAAAAACTCTCTCACCATCTATATTTGGTGAGCTTGCCATATGCTACCTACTGATGATCTAGACTCTGGGAAAATTTTTGCAAGTATGACTGTTTTCAATGTTGAAAATGCTTTTCACACATTCATCATGAAGTGAGATTCATAATGTTCAAATACCTTCTAGGCAATAAGACTGCATCTGCTAACATGTCCCAGTGTTTACTTTACTTATCAAAACTCTGCTAACCTTCGTAACAGAAGGATATGAGAATGAAAATAGTTATCCTATAACATGCTTTGGCTTATAAACTCAATGATTTAAAATTAAATTAACTGGGCCAAGAAGCAATATAATGAAAGAAATGGAAAGAAATTGAAGCTGTTAAGGATTTTATTTTACTTGAATTCACAATCAGTATCTCTTTGAACACACTCAAGAAATAATAAGATTTTTTTATTGTAAAAGACACATTTAAAGCAATAAAAATGAATGTATCACTTTGACAAATTTGAGGATGTCATTTTGAAGATCAAGATGTAACTTTAAGT
Source organism: Elephantulus edwardii (assembly GCF_000299155.1). Lineage (NCBI taxonomy): Eukaryota > Metazoa > Chordata > Mammalia > Macroscelidea > Macroscelididae > Elephantulus > Elephantulus edwardii. The sequence goes on along the minus strand of NW_006399892.1, from coordinate 4,207,634 downwards.
CAAGATGTGCTTGACACAATCCATGATCTTTTCACTTGCTTCAAAATATGAGAAATATCATCAATGGATAAGGAAGGAATAAGAATCATAGATACTACTGAATTTGGGTCTTGGAAATGAATATAGAATTGCTATTGACACCTTCAAAATAAACAGGTTTTGAAAGAAAAGAATCCAGGATGGTCCTTAGAATAAAAGATGAGTCTTGGAAACAAGGAAGTATTTTGGATATGTTATCAAGCAGGACTGTTTTTTGGAGAAGGTATCATGTTTGATATAAGTTGGTTGGTAGAAGTCCAAGGAAAAGAGGAAAGCCCTTTGATGGATTAACACAGGGGTTAGAAAGGTCAGAAAGAATTCATAGCTGACCCTCTCTAGCAGGTTTTCAGAGGCTTTAAATGACATAGGAGGAGATTGTCCCACTTTCTCCTGTAGAGCCACTGGTAGATTTGAATCACCCTTATGGGTTGGCTGAAAGTATGGACTATCAGAAGACTATCTATTTGTGGTTTATTGACTATACAAAGGTGTTTGTGTGGATCATAACAAGTTGTCGTTAATATTAAGAAGAATGGGATTCCAGAGGACTTGACTGTGCTTATGTGGAATCTTTATCTGGACCAGGAGGCTGTTTTGAAAAATGAAGCTGGGGAGCACTGCGTGGTTTGAAATTAAAATGAAAATACACCAGGGTTGTATTCTCTCTCCATACCTGTTCAATCTATATGCTGAGCAAACTATCCAAGAAGCTGGACTCTATGAAGTGGAGTGTAGCATCCGGATTGGAAGGAGACTCATCAATAACCTGTGTTATACAGATGACACAAGCTTTCAAGTGAGGAGGACTTGAAGCACTTGTTGCAGAAGATCAAGGAATGGAGCCTTTCGTATGGATTGCATCTCAATGTCAGGAAAAACAAAGATTCTTATCACTGGATTGATAAACAGTGTCATGATGCATGGAAAGCAAAACTGTCAACAGTTTCATGCTGCTTGGATCCACAATTAACACCCTTGGTACCAGGAGTCAGGAAACAAGGAGACACATTGTACTGGGAAAATCTATATTTAGGGACCTTTCCAAATTAATGAGGAGTAGTGATGCCAGTTTGAAGACTGAGATGTGTCTGATTTCTGCCATAGTCTTTCTGATTACTAGCTATGTATCTGAAAGCTGGAAAATTAATAAGTATGACAGAGAAAGAATCTATGCCTTTGATCTGTAGTGTTGGAGAAGAGCACTGACCATTCCATGGATGACAAAGAGAACAAACAGATATGTCTTGGAGAGGGTGCAAAGGGAGTGATTTTTAGAGGTAAGAATGATGAGTCTTTACCTGACATACTTTGGGAATGGTGCTAGGAGATGCCATTCCTTGGAAAAGGACATGATGCTGGGAGGGTTGGGGGGTCGACGAAGGAGAGGAAGACCCTCAACCAGGAGGATGGACATGGTGACTTCTACAATGGGCACTTGTGTGTCAGGAAGTATGAGGATGATGCAGGATAGGACAGGTTTCAGATTTTGTTCATAGGGTTCTTTTGTTCATTAGTTGTACTCCAGGCAATGGCACCTAACAAGAATAAGAACAACAACCTTTGTGTTGGCAGGATAAATGCTTGTCTCTAGGTGAAGCAGTTCCGTATGGAATCTAAACAGACTATAGAGCACCTATCAACAACAAAACATTATTACCTAATTTATGAAAATATCCAATTTGTGCCAACTTCAGTACGTTGTTAGGTGCCATCGAGTTGACTATGTATGACTCATAATAACTTTGAACAACAGATCATGACCTTGCTCTATTCTGTGTGCCACCAAGGATCTCTGTGATGATTTTATAGAAAGCCAAGAAAAAATGAATATTATTACAATTAATAGCATCAAAATTATCAGTTAGCTATTTAAACGTTATTGATGAATTGAAAATAATTATTTTTAACTCCAAAATAAATGACAGCAACATTATACACTGAGTTCAGTTTTGCTATTGATAATCAAACTCTTCATTATTTTATGATTTTTTTCTTGTGAAATACTTTTTATACATTATCTGTTTAGGGGAAACAGTAATGCCTTTGTTACTTGTGCAGTGCATTTGTTCTGGACTGATAGACACGTTGCAGTCAATTAGATTTGCACTAGAGTTAATTTAATATGTTTTTAACTGTAAAACAAAATATTACAGTATTTTAGATATTATTTTCAAAGTAAATATTACAAATAAATATGAGAGTTGTTAGAAGATTTTAAGTGCCATATGTTATCACATTATTACGAACAAAGTGGCCCTTAAAAGTCTCATTTACTCATATGTGTGTATAATCTATGCTTCTAAATTGATTGAGTTTATAAAAATGTGATAAATTAACTAAATGCTGTTTTCATGAGAAATTCATTTATTGTTGCTATTAAAAATAAAAGGTTAAATATAAATCAAAATATTAGAAAGTACATTATGCTGTATTTCAATGAATGTGGTATGTTAAATCATGCATCTCTGAGCAGTCAGGACTGTATGTTTGTAATGGTACATGGCACTGCCAATAATGAGTCTGCAGGGAGCTTTGTTATAAAATGTCCCAATTCTTTCACTTGTTCTATTCCCAGTGCATGCTGGGATGCCTAAGTCTGTGAAATCATGCTATGGATAATCCATTTACTGCCACTTCATCCCCAGGGAAATGAACTTGAAAACAAATAGTCTGTACTCATAATAAATTCATAGTAAAACATGTTTGTATTTATATTAAGAAAAAAGACAAGTCAAATTTCCTTAGAATTTGAAAGCTTCATATTTCTGCTAAAATAGCATGTTTATTTGGTGCTGGCCATTGTGTTAATGTATAATAAAAATGTATATATATTTCTAATTACTTTATCTAGTTCTATAGTAGGAACTTAATATTTTTATATTTTGTTGTCTATACCACTCTTTATAAATAAAGGGCAATCTTAACTGAAACATTTGACATTTAATTACTTAATTCAATTAGAGAAAAGTTTGAGCCTTTGTGTTTTTATCAGCAGGAAATATGGGGAAAACTGCTCCTTAGCAATTTCAAATGCTGAGTATATTACCGCTACTTAGATAGTTTAATTCAATACTTGTTATATAATGGTGGGTATATTAACTATAGGTTATTTTATAAATTAATAGGACTATTAGTGAGACTAACTCAGGACAGGGCAGGGTTCAGAGCTGCTGTAAATAGGGTCGCTATGGGTTGCTGGAGACTGGACAACACATAATAACAACAACAGTATTTAATTGTGTGAATAAAGTAGAGAAATGCTGAAAAATACTAGTGTATTTATTTTTAAGTGAGATTTTAATTATTGTGTTAGCTATGTGGGTTTTCGTAGGGGTTTTGTCTGCTTTATAATATAGAAGTTAGTAACACCAGCAGTCAGAAAATCAAAAGACTGATTGCATTGGGAAAATCTGCTGTCAGGGACCTCTCCAGAGTGCTGAATAGCAACTGATGTCCGTCTAGAGACTAAGGTGTGCTTAGTCCAGGCCATGTATTTTACAAATACTTGTTATCCTTCAGAGAGTTGGACAATGACTAAGGATGATAGAAGAATTGATGCCTTTGGATTGTGGTACTGGAGAAGAGTCTTGAACATATCATGGGTTGCCAAGAAAACAAACAGAAATGTCTTAGAGAGGGTAAGACCAAATTTCTCCTTCGAGGCTAGGATTTTGACGCTCCATCTCACATACTTTGGGCTCGTGGCCAGCAGAGATCCGTCCTTGGAGAAGGACATCATGCTTGGAAAGGTGGAAGGACAGTGCAGAAATGGAAGACCCTAGATGATTTGGATTGATACAGTGACTGGGACAATGTGGGTCGGTGTTTTGGAATTAGTGAGACTGGCTTAGGACAGGGCAGGGTTCTGCGCTGCTATACATAGAGTCACTATGGATCTCAGGTAACTCAACTGCACATAACAACAACAGACTTACTTTATCCAGAAAGAATAAATTGAAACAGGACAACCTATTTTCATATAATTTGCTTTATAAAAAACCATTACACCTGGTGTTAGGTTTACTTTTTCTCATTAAGAATTAACCACATCAGTATAAATTTGTCAAGTCAATGACTCAGCTTTCAAATAAAGTTCTTTACTAATAAGATTTGACTTATTCAAAAACTAATTTTAAAGACGATGTTTATGGCAGTTTCCCAGGAAAATCTATATTATAGTTCTTGAATATAAATGAATTTTCTTATGACACGTAGGAAATCTTTGTTTTGCGGAGTAAGTTGAGATGTAAAAGTGCAGGCAATTCACAATAAAGACTTCCATTCCTGAAAGCTTGGAAAGGCATTTTATGCTACAAATTCATCAATTTTTTAAACATGATACTGTAGTATATACCTTCCAATACAGTTTCTTAAGTTTTATCAATTTATTTGCTACATATGCATTAGTTCTATCTATTTGCTTCTATAATAATTGGCTCTAGCATAACAAAAAGTGAGGATGGCACAGTCAACAGTTCAAATCTGTAGTTCATAGACATACTATGAGTCATATTGAATAGATGGCATAGTTGAATAGATGGCAACAACAACCACAATTGCCTCTGAATTAGGACTATAATATACATTGTAAGATTTTTTTTTTGTGAGAAAAATTTATATTTAGAATTAGCCCACTGGACTCAGTTTAGATGATCCCAATTTTGTTGGCAACATCCAAAGCATCATAATCAGGAGCAAGTCAAACATAGGCCTTCTTCTCTTCATCAGGCCTAATTAAAGTGTTGACCTTGGCCACATCAGTGTCATAGAGCTTCTTTACAGCTTGTTTAATTTGGTGCTTATTGGCCTTGACATCCACAATGAACACAACTGTGTTGTTGTCTTCTATCTTCTTCATGGCTGACTCAGTGGTCAGAGGAAATTTGATGATGGCATAGTGGTCAAGCTTGTTTCTCCTGGGGGCGCTCTTCCGGGGGTATTTGGACTGCTGTCGGAGTCTCAGGGTCTTAGGCTGCCGGAACGTGGGTGACATGTGGATCTTCTTTTATTTTTTGGCTGTGGACGCCCTTCAGGACTGCCTTCTTGGTCTTTAATGCCTTTGCTTTGGCTTCAGTTTTGGGAGGGGCAGGGGCTTCCTTCTTGGCTTTCAGCGCCATCTTCGTAGAAAGGCTACATTGAAGATTTTTAAGCACATTTATTTTACATCAATGAATTGTAATTAACTCATTTATATGAGTTATATATATAATTATATGCAAAAGGTATTTCTTTAGAGCTAAGGTCAAAGTTTCAAAACTAGAAAATATACATAATTGGTAGGTTGTTCATATGCTTGGCATGAGTCAAAGTCCTGGAAAGTAGCTACTATCATCAATATAAGAAATAAAGTTACCATCATATAACTTTACTGGAACACCTGTTTAGGTAAAACTTTGCTAATTAGTTATTGGCTTGCACTGGAAAAATGTACTAAAAGGAAATATGAGAGTTTACAATCTGTCTTTTAAATAATGCTTTCAGAATACTTTTATAGAAATGTTCCCTTGTTCCTATTCCTCAGATATTTTGGGCATATTAACAAAAGAGATTGCTCCCTGGAGAAGGTTTCTGTGCAAAATATACATGCATACAAGGAAACTGAAAATACCATGACTAAGGTCAAAGGAACCTTAACCTTTAAATGGGCGTCTTTTATCTTTAACTCTTTAAAGAGGTCTTTGAGAGCAGAAGTATCCAATGCAATGCATCGTTTGATTTCTTGTTTGCTGCTTCCATGAATGTTGCCTGTGGATCTAAATAAAAGATACCATTTTGTCTTCATTCTTTCTGGAATCACTGTATAATTAAGAGCCAATGGGTATAAAGGAAGAAGTCCAAGAGGCAGTAAGACATTAGCAAAAAATGAGGCCCAAGAATTGATGTGATACCAATTGATATGTTTCAAATGACAGATGTAGGTCTGACATGCTCACCAGTCTATGCCTGGAAATCAGGAGGAGAGTTACCTGGCTGACTGACTAGGAGAGATTAATATTTGTTCCCATTCCCAAGAAAAGTTATCCAACAGAATGTGGATATTATCAAACAATGTCATTAAATCACATGCAAGAAAAATACTGCTGAAGACCATTCAAAACCAAATAGAAGAGTATATCCTCTCCCTAACTTCAAAACCTACTACGCAGCAGTAGTACAAAACCAGCATGGTATTGGTACAATGAAAGGCACATAGACCAATGAAACAGAATTGACAACCCAGAAATGGACCTAGCCGTCTATGGTCAACTGATAATCAAAAAAGAAATAAAATCTATCAAATGTGGAAATAACAACCTCTTCAACATATGATGTTATTGTTGTTGTTGTTCTAATGAGCCGTTAAGTGGCTTGCGACTCAGAGTCACCCTATGTACAAAAGCCCTAAACTCTGCTCTGTCCTGTGCCAATCACACTGTCTCTGATACACTCATACCAATTACCCAGTCACTGAATCAATCCACCTCATAGAGGGCCTTCCCCTCCTGCGCTGTCCCTTCACCCTCCCAAGCATGATGTCCCTAACCAAGAACTGGTCCCTCCTTACAACATGTCCAAAGTATGTTTGACTAAGCCTCAGAATCCTTGTCTCCAAGGAGCTGCTTGGTTTAACCCTCTCCAGAATGAATCTGTTTGTTTTCCTAGCAGTTCATGGTACCCTCAATACTCTTCTCCAGCACCACAGCTCAGTGGCATCAATTCTCCTTCTATCCTCCTTAGTTTAATCATTATCCAACTCTCTGATGCATAACAAGTAATTGCAAAGACCATGGCCTGTATCAGATGCACCTTAGTCTCCAGAGAGACACTATTACTCTTCAGTACTTTGGAGAGGTCTGTAACAGTAGACTTTCCCATCCCAATACATGTTTTAATTTCTTGGCTACTAGTGCCAAGAGATAGTGCTGGCGAAATTTGACTGCTTCCTGCAGAAACCTGAAAAAGGATCCACATCTTACATCATACACAAAAATCTACTCAATGGACCAGAGACCTGGGAGTAAAGCCCCAAACCATAAAGTTTATCAGAGACAAACTGCGATCAAGCTCAGATGGATAGTCGATGGTCTAAAAAGACTGCCAAATACAGTCAGAAATGCTCAATCTAGAGAGGATAAAAATGATGAATGGGACCTTCTAAAGATTAAATATCTGTGCTCATCAAAAACATTTTCCAGTAGAGTGAAAAGAAAACAAACCAGTTGGGAAAAAAAGAAAAGAAATTGGCAATACCATTTCCGAAAAAGGTCTCATATTAACAGTTTACAGAATCCTACAGGGCCTCCACAAGAAAAAAATTGATAACCCAATTATGAAATGAGTAAAAGGTTTGAAAAGAATTTTCACAGAGGAAGATATTCAGATGGCAAACAGACACATGAAGAAAGAAATGCTCCAAATTACTGGCAATAAGAGAGATGCAAATCAAAACCACAAAGAAATATATCTCACTACATTAGCAGTGGCAAAGGTTAACAGGACAGTAAGTAATAAATGTTGGAGAGGATGTAGCGAAATAGGAACTCTTACACACTTTGATGGGATTGCAAATTGTACAATCTCTCTGGAAGGCAGTTTTTTGTTTACTTAGAAAGCTGAACATAGAAATTCCTTATGACTCAAATATTACACTGCTGGCAATATACCCCAAGAGAATGAGAACTCAGGCACAGATGGAGACTTGTACACCAATGTTCGTAGCAGGATTATTCACCATCACAAGAATATGGAAACAGACCAAATGCCCAACCACAAACGAATAGATTAAGAAATGATGGTACATTCAAACTATGGAATACTATGCAGCACACACGAACAATAACTTTGTAAATTATTACCTAACTTGAGAGGGACTAGAGAACATTAAGCTGAGTGAACTAACTAAGTCCCTTAAGAACAAATACTGTATACGACCATTATTACAGAATGAGTATGAGGGGGAGCGGAGGGATGAGGATAGCTGGGGAACATTAATCACAGGATTGTACAATTTGATGGTAGAGGTGGAGGTGAAGCAAGTGGGAAAGATTCAGTGTGAGAAACAGTGTATTTGGACTTTGTAAATAAACCAGTATTAAAAAATGAAAACCAAACAAACAAACAAAAACCCCCACAAAATGAATAGAATAGTATATAGACAGAGAGTTGCTAGAATTCCAAGGTGGGTTTAGAGGAGGTCATGGCAGCAATGATTTCATTTCTGATGTCAGATACTGAAAGCAAAAATATCAGAAGAAGCCTATTTGTGCTTTTGTGTGAAGAAAGAAAAAAAAACACTGCATGGTTTAAAATTAGGAAAGGTGTTTGTCAGTGTGGTATCCTTTAAACACATCTACATACTGAGCAAATTATTAGAAAAGCTAGACTCTATGAAGAAGAATGTGGCATCAGAATTGGAGGAAGACTTATCAATAGCCTTCATTAGCTGTTTTTGCTGTGTGGCTTCAAACCGACCCACAGCTGAACCTGCCGCAGGTTTTCAGAGGCAGTTAATCACGTGGAAGGAGATTGATCATGCTCCTTCTGCCGATCTACTGGTGGATCCAAATCATGTGCTTTCAGGAATCAGGAGCGAAGCTTCTTACCTCCAAGCCACAAGATTTAGATGTTAGGGAGACACAAATCAAAAAAACAATGATGTGTGATCTCACTCCAGGAACAACAGCTAAATTCCATGGAGCACTGGCAAGGGTGTGGTGGGTGAGATTGCAATTTTAACAAAATGCTTTTTGACAAAATGCCGAACTGCCTTCCGGAGTTGTACAATTTTACAATTCCACCAACAGTGTATGAGAGCTCTTATATCTCCACATCTTCTCCAACATTTATTACTTACCAACCTGTTAAACTCTGCCACCGCTACTGGGGTTAGATGGTATCTCATGGTGGTTTTGAATTGCATCTCTCTTTTTGTCAAGGATTTTGACCATTTCTTCATGTATTTGTTGATTAGCCATAAATCTTCCTCTGTGAAAAGTCTTTCCATGTCTTTTATGCATTTTGTAATTGTACTATCAGTCTTTTTCTTATGATACCTTTTCAATCTGTATGCAGAACAGATCACTAGGGAGGCTGGCTTTATGAGGAGGAATACAGCATCAGGATTGGCGGAAGACTGATCAACAACCTGTGCTATGCCAATGACACAACCTTGCTCACAGAAACGGAAGAGGACATGAGGCATTTGCTACAGAAGGTCAAGGACTGTAGTATTCAATATAGATGGAAACTCAACATGAAGAAGACAAAGATTCTAACCACTGGGCCAACTGGAAGCTTCAGGATAGATGGAGAAGACAGTTGGTTAGCAACTTCAGCTTGCTTATTTCCACAATCAACACTCTTGGCACCAGCAATAAGGAAATCAAGAGAAGAATTGCACTGGGAAAATCTGCTGTCTGGGATCTCTCTAGAGTACTGAAGAGCAATGATGTTAGTCTGGCGACTAAGGTGTCCCTGGTCCAGGGCATGATCTTCACAATTACCTGCCATGCATTAGAGTGCTAGATAATGATTAAGGATATAGAAGAAGAATTGATGTATTTGAGTTGTGGTTCTGGAGAAGAGTGTTGAACATATTGTGGACTGCCAGGAGAACAAATTGGTCTTTCCTAGAGAGGGTGAAACCAAGCTGCTCCCTGGAGGCTAGGATTTTTAAGTGTGTTCTCACATTCTTTCGGTATATGACAGAAGGGGCCAGTCTTTGGAGAAGAACATCATGCTTGAAAGGTTGGAGGGACAGAACAGGAGAAGATGACCCAGGATGAGGTGGATTGACTCAGTGACTGGAGAAGTTGGATAGGATCTAGTGGAGAATATGAGATTGGGTGAGGTTAGGGGAGACTTTAGACCTGTTGTACATGGGGTTGCTGTAAGTCACAGGTGACTCTATGGCACATAATAACAACAACCCTCAAGTCAGAAACTACTTATATTTAAACAGACTCATATCTGACCCTGCAGAGTGTTTTCAGAGGCAGTAAATTACACAGATTATTCATATTTCTTCAGTATAGCTGCTAATGGATTCAAAGTAGTGGCCTTGAGTTGGCGGTACAACTCCTCACCAGTAAATAACCTAAAGAAACATTCATGCTTATTGCAATATTATTCACAATAGCAAATATGTGGAAACAAGAAAAGTGTCAACCAATGATATAATGGTTAAATAAAAAATGGTACATTCATACAATGAAGTACCATACAACAAAAATGACAAATTCATTAAATACTACACAGCATGGTTGACTTTAGAGGACATAATGCTAGGTGAAATAAATAAGTCACAAACAGACAAATATTTGTATAAGAACACTTTTAAAGTGCTAGATAGATGTTTGCATATGGAGAGAATCAATTAAGTATGGTCTTCAGGGATGGAAGACAACAGGGAAAAAGAGAAAAAAATAACTACTAGATAATGAACACTTATTAGAATGAGTGAAGACAGGGCAATGTGAAATGAATGCAAAATCAGACATAGTGTGTTGTGATTAATGTTATTGTTGATTGTTATTATGTGCCGTCTAATCACCTGTAACTTATAGTGACCCTGTGTACAACAGCTATAAACCCTGTCTATCCTGTGCCAATCTCACTGTCTCTGCTACACCCACCTTTATTACCCGAGTCACTGAATCAGTCCACCTCATAGAGGGACTCAACTCTCCTGTGCTGACCATACACACTCCCAAGCATGGAGTCCTTCTCCAAGGACTGGTCCATCCTTGCAACATATCCAGAGTACATCAGATGAAGCATCAGAATCCTTGCCTCCAAAAAGCAGCCTGGTTTAACCTTCTCTAGGATGGACCTGCTCATTCTCTTGCCAGTCCAAGTTATATTCAATA
>NW_006399892.1:4192829-4193256 GCF_000299155.1 Elephantulus edwardii | reverse complement strand
CTCCTTGGAGGCAAGGATTGCAAGACTCTGTCTAACATACTTTGGACATGTTGCAAGGAGGGACAGGTCCTGGGAGAAGGACATCATGCTTGGTAGGGTGGAGAACCAGTGCAGAAGGGGCACGCCCCCTATCAGGTGAATTGATTCAGTGACTGGGATAATTGGGATGGGTGTATCAGAGACAGTGAGATTGGCACAGGACAGAGCAGAGTTTAGGGCTGTCGTACATAGGGTCGCTATGAGTCGCAAGCAACTCGATGGCACATAACAACAAGAGAAATTGGGATTGTATTTACTTGTAAATTGCCTTTGGTAGTATTGACATTTTCACAATATTGAGTCTTCCTATCCATTAGCAAGGGATATTCTTCCACATCTCAAGGTCTCTTTTTGTTTCTTATAGTAATGTTTTGTAATTTTCTTTGAA
>NW_006399892.1:4190924-4192546 GCF_000299155.1 Elephantulus edwardii | reverse complement strand
GTTCTCAAGGGGAATGTCTTTAATCTCTGTCCTTTGAAAACAATGTTGGCTCTCAGATTTGTGTATATACTTTTTACTATGTTGAGGACATTCACCTCTAATCCTATTTTGTTGAGGCCTTTTCTGCTTCAATTTATAGGATCATGTGGTTCTTGTTCTTTGCTTTGTTAATGTGATAAATTATATTGATTGGTTTCTTATGTTAAATCATCCTTCCATACTTGTTATGAATTCTAGTCGGTCATGGGGAATTTTTTTTTATGTATCATTGGATTTTATTGGCCAGGATTTTATTAAGGATTTTTGCATCAATGTTCATGAGAGATATTGGTTTTATAATTTGGTGATGTCTTCGCCTGGCTTTGGTATCAAGGATACGTTTGCTTCATAGAATGATTCTGGAAGAATTCCATCCAATGCTTTGTTTTATTTGTATTATTTCTATGTTTTTTAATTTAATGATTCTTGCCTTGTGACCTAAAATGAGATCTATTCTGGAGAACATTCCATGCACATTGGAGAAAAAGGTATACTGTGGATTTTTAGAGTGTATTAGCCTATAAATACTTATAAGGTTGAGTTATAAGGTTGAGTTGGTTTATTGTGTTTTAACTCTTGAGCATCTTTGTTGATGTTTTGGGTTTGGTTTTTTGGATTTTTTTGCTTTTTCTTTTCTGGTAGTTCTAGCTTTTCGTGAGAGTGGTATATTGATGTCTCCAACTACTATAATAGTGTTGTCTATTTCCTTTTTCAGTTTTGTTAGTGTTTATTTTATATATTTTTCAGGTCTTTCATTTGATACATAGATATTTATTATTGTTATGTCCCCTTGTTCTATTGATACTTTAAACATTATGTAGTGACCTTCCTTGTCCCTTATGATAGTTTTTGCATTGAAATTTATTTTATCAGAGAATACTATCATTCCTCCTGCTTTTTTTTCTGGTTACCATTTGCTTGGTATATTTTTTTACCGTCCTTTTGTTTTTAGTCTTACTTTATCTTCATTTTTCAGTTGTCTCTTGCAGACAGCATATTGATGGATTTGGGGTTTTTATTGAGTCTGCTACTCTTTTCCTCTTTAGTGGTGCATTCAAATTATTCATATTCAGTGTGATTATTGAAAGTCAGGGTTTTATTGCTATCATTTTGTTGAGTTCTTTTTGGTGTTGTTGCTAGTTACTTTGGTCCATACTGCTTTCTGTGGTACTTCTGTAAGAAGGACATCTCCCAGTGTTGACTGCAATGCTAGTCTTATTTTTACAAACTCCCTCAGGTTCAGTGTTTCTGAGAATATCTTGATCTCTCCATCATATTTGATGGATAATTTTGCTAGGTACAATATTCTTGATTGACAATTGTGTTCTCTTAAAGTTTGATATATGTCCTTCCATTGTCTTCTTGCTTGTTTGGTTTCTGTTGAGAAATCAGCATTCAATTTTACCTGCTCTCCCTTATAGATTATTCTTTGTCTTGCCCTTGCTGCTTTCAGAACTCTCTCCTTATCTTTGGTTCTGGCAAATTTGACTATGATATGTCTTGGTGTTTTTCTTTTGACATCTATTTTAGATGGTGTTTGCTCAGCTTCTTGAATATTTATTCTCTCATTTTTCATTATGCCT
>NW_006399892.1:4188194-4189864 GCF_000299155.1 Elephantulus edwardii | reverse complement strand
AGGGCAGCTACCCTGCCTGTGTTTTTCTCTGAACTTCTGACTCAAGGGATGATTCAGTTCTGGGCCTATCAGAGTAGCCTCTTATTGCTAAGTCAGTTCAAGGTACTTCAGATTAAAGACAAGTTGATTAAGTGGAAATGTAGGCAAAGTTATAGAGCCAAATGGGGGCAGGGGAGGCAGGGGGCCTGGACAACCATGGGGGAAGGTCAGCCACTTGTAGGGACCTCACTCAGATTTCAGCTCTATAGGTGTGCTCACAAGCGAGGTCCACACTCAAATTCCAGCTGTCCGTCTCCCACCTAGCAGCTCTTGCTCAGCGGCTCTTGCCCAGCAACCCTCGCCCAGGTGTCCTCACCAATTGTCCCCCACTCCAGCAGGGTCCTGGGTCAAGCAGGGTCCAAGAAAACTCAATCAAATTTCTACTGACCTACTTGTTCCTGGTGGGTTGACAGAACTTAAGAATACTCAGTCAATTTCTTGCTGACCTGCTTGCTCCTGGCAATTGGGTCCCACAGTAGCTCCTCTTGTAGCTTCCACAAGGGTCCATGGCTAGCTGCACTTATGGCTCCCAAATGAATTATTTTAATAAAAATTCAGACTCAAATTCCTACTATCCATATTATGCCACATTGGTCTCTGTGCTCAGCATAAGTCTCTCTGGTTGCACGTTTCTTTTTAGCTTGCCACTCCTCCCTCTCCTTATGCTGTTTTTTATACCATCGCCATCTTGGTTCTCCACAATATATCTTTTAATATCCTGGCTGCTTGTGCCATGAGTGTTGATTGGAGCCAAGTAAACTAAAGCAGTAGACAATCTCAATCTCTTCACTACCCATCCTGATGTTGCCTATTGGCCCAGTGGTGAGAATCTTTGTTTTCTTGATATTGAGCCTCAATCCATATTGAAGGCTGCAGTCCCTGACCTTCTGAACAAAGGTAGACTAACAGACAGGGCAAATGAGGTGTAGCATTTCAAGAAATACAAAGGAAGGGAAACTATTGTAAGCATACATTAGTGATTGGAACATGGAATATGAGAAACATTAATGTAGGAAAATTAGTTATTGTTAAGGAAGAAAAGGAGCACATAAATATTGACCTACTAGGTATTGCTGAGATGAGATAGACTGTCATGAGGCATTTTGTGTTGAACAATCATATGATATATTACTCCAGAGATGGAAAGGTCAAGAAAAATGTGGTTTCTTTCATAGTTAAAAAAAGTAATTTCTAAGTATGTCTTCAAGTACAATATTGTGAATGACAGGATAATATCCATACACATATAAGGAAGTCCAGTGAATACCACAATCATTCAGATATATGCACAAAAAAACCAGAGCCAAAGAAGAAGAAACAGAAGATTTCTACCATTTTTTACAGTCAGAGATCGACTGAACATGAAATCACGATTCATTAATAATATTAGGTAACTGGAGTGCAAAAGTTGGGAACAGAGAAGACTCAGTAGTTAGAAAAGGACTCAGTGATTAATGTTATGAAGCAAAATATACATGAATAATTGGTCAAAATATATGCTTTACAAACTTTCACTGAAATTATATTTTAAAAGGTTAAAGATAATTGAATATACCATGGACTGCTAGGGAAACAAACAGGTTTGTTCTGGAGAGGGTGAAGCCAGGCTGCTCCTTGGAGGCAAGGATTCT
>NW_006399892.1:4183638-4184944 GCF_000299155.1 Elephantulus edwardii | reverse complement strand
AACATTAGCTACAATATCCCTCATGCCACAACCTCTTCTAAACCCAGCCTGGTCTTCTGGTAATTCTCTGTTGATGTGCTGGTCCAGTCATTTTGGATAATCGTCAGCAGAATCTTGTTTGCGTGTGGTATCATTGATATTGTTTGATAATTTCCCCACGGCTTAGTCACCTTTCTTTGAAATGGGTCCAAATATAGATCTCCTCCACTCAGCTGGTCAAGCGGTTTTTCTCCAGATTTCTTGGGATCTCTATCCAACCAATGTAGAGTGGCTAAATACCCATAGTGTGCCTTTATTTGAGGCTGAAGCCAATTGAGCTTCAATCCTCTTTCACCAAAGTGCACATTTTAAATTAAGTATATTTGGTGCTTCTGGACTTTCTAGTGAGTTTTGACCTGTTGTTATTGTTGTTGTTGTTGTTAATTGCCATCAAGTCGCAGATGACTCATAGTGACCCTATGAAGGAGAGTCCCTAACGCTCTACTTACTAACTAACTTCTGATGTTTGTAAAGACTATGATGACCAATTTTAGCAATTCTTCTTCCTCAGTCAATTATTGAACTAGTTTGGGCTTGAACTTAGATGTTGTTGTTGTTATGTGCCGTCGAGTCGTTTGCGACTCATAGCGACCCTATGCACAACAGCCCTAAACCCTGCTCTATCCTGCACCAACCTCACTGCCTTCGACACACCCATCCCGATTTTCGCAGTCACCGAATCAATCCATCTCATAGAGGGTCTTCCCCTCCTGTGCCGTCCCTCCACCCTCCCAAGCATGATGTCCCTCTCCAAGGCCCCGTCCCTCCTGGAAACATGTCCAAAGTATGTCATATGAAGCCCCAGAATCCTTGACTCCAATGAGTTGCTTGGTTTAATCCTCTCCAGGATGAGGAATCATGGAAGAAAGATTATAACAATTTTGTTTTTAAAAATGTCAACAATATCAAGGGTACATGAAGGTCAAAAGTGGCAAAGAGATTGATTTTTTTTTCTATACCTGTTAGCTACTAATCTAAGTGAACGTTGTTTGATTTACACCCAGTAGATAGAGTAAGAGTCCAGCATCAGGATTGGAGATAGACCCAACAATCTGCATTATGCAAATGACACAACCCTGCTTGTTGAAACTGAGGAGGACCTGAAGTGCCTTGCTGCAGAGAGTCAAGGACTGCCAACCTTCAATATATACTGAACCTCAACATCAAGAAAACAAAGATTCTCACCACTGGGCCGATTGGCAGCATCATGATAGAGAGGGTGAAGAGACTGAGATTATTCACAGCTTCAGTTTGCTTGGCTCTAAAA
>NW_006399892.1:4182257-4183538 GCF_000299155.1 Elephantulus edwardii | reverse complement strand
GTTGTACATAAGGTCACTATGAGTAGCAGGTGACTCGACATCACATAATAACAACAGAAACAACAATGCAAAGACACTTGATTGTGTGAATAAAAAAAATATTGTGACTAATTTTGTGGAAAATGAGACTACCAAAAGAACACTGTTGTATGTAGGGTCGCTATGAATTGCTGGCAACTCAACGGCACATAACAACAACAACATATATCAATTTGGAAAATAATTTTACAAATTTTTGAGACTATTTCTTTTATATTCCTATGAAACTGTGCAACTATGGGGACTACATTTCCATCATTTCTGGTTTTCTTTGCTATTCTCAGTATTTACAATATTACTACTACCTCATTCCTTGCCTAAGTCATTCTGAACTTACAGGTGTGTGTTTATTTACAGAGACCATTTCTGACACTTTAACTTAAATAAAACTTCTCTTAACTACCCAAACCATCTAGTTCTTTTCCTAACCATTAAAATCTGGAGGGTTACACGTTGTTTATTCTATCGTAACCTTCTTATCAACTGAGCATACTTTCAAATATTCCTCATTTATGCTTACTTTATTCTTTTTATTTAAAGCCTTAGGCCTTTTTCCTTGTTACAATTAACATGTGCTGTGTGTTCCCAAAATACATTTTAACTTTCTTATTGTAGAACTTACAGTATTATTTTATATTTATATGATTGCCTGTTTAATTTTTCTTAAAGATAGAATATGAGGAATGAATTTTGCCTCATTTCTCCCCTCCTCTTGATCTAGAAAGTTAGAAAAGATACTCAGTATATAACATTAACTAGGAAGGACCCATACGTACTTGGAAAGGGACATGCATGGAAAGGTGGAGGATAGGCAAAAGAGAAGACCCTTAAGAAGATGAATTGACACAATGACTGTAACAATGGAATAAAATATTGATAAAGATGGCTCATTACAGGGTAAGTTGCAGAAACATTGTTCATATGGTCACTGGGAGTTGACTCAATGACTCCTAACAAAAACAATAATGAAGCAATAATTTTGGAAATTACTACCTGTCTTCGAAGTGAACTAACTCAGTCCCAGAAGGACAAATACTGCATAAAACCATTACTGTAAAATGAGTAAGGGATGGAGGAAATAGAGGAGTAAGGATGGGTAGGGGGCTGGGTGTTAACCATAGGGCTGCACAATTCGATGGGTGGGTGGGGTGAAGGAAAGGGGAAGGATCTTTTGTGAAAAAAAAAAGATTTCAAACTTTGTAAATAAATCAGAATAAAATTTATAAAAGAAAAAACCCAATA
>NW_006399892.1:4173501-4175529 GCF_000299155.1 Elephantulus edwardii | reverse complement strand
TTCCTTGGAGATAAGGATTCTGAAGCTCTGACTGACATACTCTGGACACGTTTCAAGGGTGGATCAGTCCTTGAAGAGGGACATCATGCCTGGGAGAGTGGAGGGACAGTGCAGGAGAGGAAGTCCCTTGATGAGATGGATTTATTCAGTCACTGGGTTAATGGGGATAGGCATGCCAGACAATTAAGATTTTCAAGCAATAGAGTAATGTTTAGAGCTGTTGTACATAGGGTCACTATGAGTCCAGGAGGGCACATAACAACAACAACAACACTTGGAAAGATTAGATAAGAATAGAATATCATCTTAATTGATTATTAGTCAACATAAACAAGCAAACAAAAAGTACATTTTAATAAAAAATACTTTTAAAAGCAATTGTAAGTAACAGGTGTTGGGCTGAAACAAAGGCTGGGAAGGATGGCGTATAAGGAACCAAAAGAATATGACATGTTAACAGGAAAGAATAAGGGCCCCACCTAGCTGAACCACGAATCACAGTGGAATGTTCCTACCCTTCCCCCTCTCTCAAGACCCTGCTATAAAAAATCTACCCGAATGTATCCTGGCACAACATCCTCGGCCTCCATCTTCAAACCAAGGAACCTAGCCCAGGAGCTCTCTACTAAAGCTACCTTTAAGATTTTCTATATTGTGGTCCCTTACTTGAGTCTGCGACCTTACATTTGGTGCCACAGAACAGGGAAATAAGTTGAGTCATTTTGTGCTGCCATCCTCTACTGGGCAAGTGTGGCATCCCCTTGTTCTCTCTTGAACATACCAGTCGGCACATGTCAAGATGCTCAAATGATAACATCTCCTCTTCTTGTCCTCCCATTCTCTGTGTGTCTGCTCACTAAATGACTAGAATACTTGTGAAAAGAGTCCACAGCTCATGCTATTCTGTTGCCACAGAGTTTGATTGGGTCCTCACCCGCTATTCCATGGTATTCTCATTTGGCTTAGAGATTATTTGGAGGATCATTTAGGGATTCAAACTGGGCCTGGGGTTTATACAAGTGCACCTATCACTCAACCCCATGAGGGTTATAAAAGTTATAAGAATGAATAGTTGTGAGTAGAGGGATTGTATAACAATGAAAAAATTTTTCTTTTACTTTTCAAAGAGAAGAGTGAACTGAGGAAGTGAGGTTGGGTAGGGAGAAAAGTGCAAAAATGAATGAATGGAAATCCAAAGTCTCTGTAAACTTTCATTGAAATTATTAAGAATAATAATAAAAAGAGATTCTTCTGTGGCCTAGTGGTAAAGAATTTCAGAATCAACCCCAAGGTGGCAAGGTTTGAATCCACCACTTACTCTAAAGGAGAAAAATGGGTAATCTCTTAAATTCCACTGGAAGGTCAGCTATGAGTCAGTTCTGATGAAACAAAACATAACAACAATAAGAAATTCTTCAATAAAAAAGATAGGCGATTTGAGCAGGAAAAAGTACTTCACTAATGGAATGATTTACCAAATATTAAGATTGGATAGAAATATGTTTGGAATTAATCTGCAGCATACAACTAGATACATGCATCTAACACATCCATAAATCTATAAATTCTCTTAATATGAATAATAATACAAATTATTTTTACATAAACTTAGAAAACAATAATTTTGACTACCTTGTCAATATTGAATAATAGTTCTGAGGAATAAGTCAACTATTAATGATGCTTTTAAGGCTAAAAATCTTTATGTAAATGAAATGCTCCATATTTCCCTAAATCAGCAATGGGTGATTTTAAACCATTGGACTCTCAATCAGCAGTTAAATTACTATTTCATAGCTAGGCTTCTCACAAGTGTTAGACGTAGAACCGGAGTGTTTCTTAGAAGAAAGGATACTGATGCTTTCATCTTAATTTGATAATATTACTAGGAGATGATTACAAGAAGAAACAGATGATTTCTACCAACTTTTACAGTCGGAGATAGATCGAACATGCAATCAAGATGCATTGATAATAATGGGTGACTGGAATTCAAAAGTTAGGAACAGAGAAGAAGAATCAGTAATT
>NW_006399892.1:4171979-4173401 GCF_000299155.1 Elephantulus edwardii | reverse complement strand
TTTTTTTATTCGCTAATAAATTCACTGAAAACATTGTTTATTTTGAGCATTGCTTTTCAAACATCTCTATCCCCAAATGCTGACCATAATGTAAATAGCTGGGTGGTTTTATCTTGATTGTTCAGTTACCACAAGGACTCAATCAAGTGGAGAGCAGGCTAATTATGCAATCAATCTGGGCAAGGGAAAGAGAGTAAGAAACAACAGCATAATGGTTCTTTCTTCAAGTCATGCAAAATAGCTCTGTAACAAATCATGAATTTGCTAATTGTAGCTAAACCTTGTTTTTAATTTGAGCTGTGTGACTTAGCAGCCAGAGTTCATTTTCAGCCCTTGAGCTAAAGAAGTCTCATTGTTAGATATTTTAAAAGGAGTTTTAGAGGCTTAAAGTTAAAATCATGATTGATGCAGTGTTGGCAAGTTTTAATGTCTAATTCTTCCAGGAGTTAACTCCATTATAATTATTCTAATTAGAATAGTTATAAAAACTGAAATGTATTTTCTACAGTTCACAAGGTGGTGTTTGCAATTCTTGTCAAAATATTATTTTTAAATATTGTTGTGAATAATTAATTTAGCTTTAACAAGTAATGTTCGTGAAACATACATTTATAAATAGCAGACCTGTTTCTATCATTTCCAGTATAGTAATTTATAATGTAATGGAATGAAGGTAAAATGATAATACCAAATCTCATCTTCTTGCCTGATTCTCAAAGATTTATTCAGGTTTTTACTCAAGACAAAGTAAAAGGAAAAGTTTCTTCTTGACATTAACTAGAAAAACTTATAGAAGTGCATAACCAGTTTTTTAGAAATTATGTATTCAGGACTTCAGTGAGAAACATTTCACTATAGTAGCTCACACAGGACATCCTATCTATAGGACTTCAGGTACAAATGAATATAATTGCATCATTTTAAACTCAAGGCTCATCTTCTATAACATCTCAGGGAAGCATGCTTTTCTGTTCCTTTATCAAATAAAAACTTCTGATTTGTGAATGATACACTCTTTTCCTAGGATTCAATGATCCTATTATAAGGTTGAAACCAAAATTACTCCATTTGTTGACCTTTTGATATTGCCTGAATATGTCTCTGCTTTCAGGAAATAGTAAATAGTAAATAATAAACTGATTAATGTTTGTCCCTAAACATAGCTTAATGACCTATCGTAGGAGATAAAAATGGAGTGTCCAAACACCCAGGCCTTTCAAAATGCTGTGATTATCCCACCCAGCCAACGTTATTGTTGTTGTTATGTGCCATTGAGTCTCCTGTAACTCATAGCAACCCTGTGTACAACAGCCCTAAACCCTGCTCTGTCCTGTGCCAGCTTCACTGTCTCAGACACCCCCACCGCCATTCTTCAGTCACTGAATCAATCCATCTCAAAGAGGGTCTTCTCTCCATTGTCTC
>NW_006399892.1:4155800-4163705 GCF_000299155.1 Elephantulus edwardii | reverse complement strand
GTGACTCGGGTAATCGGGATGCATGTGTCAGAGGCAGTGAGGTTGGCGCAGGATAGAGCAGGGTTTAGGGCTGTTGTGCATAGGGTCGCTATGAGTCGCAAGCGACTCGACGGCACATAACAACAACAACTAGGAGATGCCAACCATTGATAAAAGACATCATGCTTGGAAAAGTAGAGGGTCAATTAAGAATAAAATGATCTTCAATGTGATGGATTGATACAATGACATCAATCAAGGGTTTGTGGACTATGTGATGCCAATTTCCCTACTATCTCTGGAAATAATGTCCCTGAACTCCTAGACATGACAACTCATTCCCTAAGACTGGTTGGCTATAGTTATGAAGTTTTCATAATTTTGTCTACTCTTTGTTTTATATTTAATATTATACTCCTACACATATTTATAGCACATACTGACATTTGGGTAAAAATAATATTTGCCAAACCTATATAGTAGTAGGTATAGTTTCATTCAGATTCTCAGGCCTGTTTTTTAGAGATATATAATGTTCATGTAGTTACGACTGTGAATCTAGCATGGCAATATAACCTTATTTCATACTCATTTGTTGATAAGTAAAACTTGTATACAATCTGATGTATTCTGCAGATGCTGTTGTTGTTAGGTGTCATTGAGTCAATTATGACTCCTAGGGACCCTATAAACAATGACTCTGAATTTTGTCTTATCCTGTGCTTTCCTTATTATCTTTGCCATGTTAAATCTCAAGCCCATTGTGTTAAACACTGTGCCAATCTATCTTGTGGCAGGTGTTCCTCTCTTTTGCTGACCCTCTATCTTTCTCAGCATGATGTCTTTCCCCAAAGACTGGTTCCTCCTGAAATTATGCCCAAAGTAAGTGAAATGTAATTTTCACAATCTAGGCCTCCTTGGAGGACTCCAGTTGCACTTCCTGTAAGACAAATTTGTTATTTTGGCAGTCCAAAATATTCAGTACTTTCACCAACATCACAGTTCAAAGGCATTGATTCTTTTTCTGTCATCCTACTTATTCTCCAACATTCAGATATAGTAGAGAAAACTGTAGAGGGAATTAGGTCCACTTTAGCCTGTAAACTCTTCAGAAATTTTCAACTTTCTTCATATCAGATTTCCCCAATACAATATGTCTTCTGATTTCTTGACTGTAACTAACACTAGTGTTAATTATAGATTCAAGTTAAATAAAGTAATCAATACTTTTCTCCACCTGTTATAATGTTGTCTATTGATCAAGTGGTAATAATTTTTGGTTTTTGTTGTTGAGACAGAACTCATACTGAAGTCTTAGATATTCTGCAGTAAGTGTGTCAAGTCATTTCATTTTTTTGTAAGCAAATTTGTGTCATCCACATAATGCAGGTTGTTGAGTCTTCTTGCAATTATGTTGTCATGTTTTTCTCCATGAAGTCTAATTTCTCAAAATATTTTTTTCAGTATACTGAACTGAAAAGTGGGGTCAAGATTGGTGGAAGATCTATCAACAATCTGCGTTATGCAGATGACACAACCCTGCTTGTTGAAATTGAGGAGGACCTGAAGCATTTGCTGCCGATGGTCAAGGATTGCACCCTTCAATACGGAGAGAGGCTCAATGTCACGAAGACAAAGATTCTCTCCACGGGACCAATTGGCAGCATCAGGATGGATGGTGAAGAGACTGAGATTGTTCATAGCTTTAGTTTTAGTTTGCTTGGCTCCACGGTCAACATTCTTGGCACTCTAGCAGCCAGGAAATTGAAAGACGTTTTGTGATGGGAAAGTCTACTGATAAGGACCTTCAAAGTTCTGAAGAGCAATGATGTCTCTCTGGAGACTAAGGTGTGTCTGATACAGGCTATAGTGTTTGCAATCACTTGTTATGAGTCAGAGAGTTGGACAATGACTAAGGAGGATAGAAGGAGAATTGATGCCTTTGAGCTGCGGTGCTGAAGAAGAGTATTGAGAGTACCTTGGACTGCTAAGAAAACAAACAGATTCATCCTGGAGAGGGTTAAACCTGGCTGCTTCTTGGAGGCAAGGATTCTGGGGCTTCGTCTGACATGCTTTGGACATGTTGTAAGGAGGGACCAGTCCTTGGAGAGGGATATCGTGCTTGGCAGGGTGGAGGGCAGGCGCAGAAGGGGAAGGTGGATTGATTCAGTGACTGGGGTAATCGGATAGGTGTGTGGGAGACAGTGTGATTGGCACAGGATAGAGCAGAGTTTAGGGCTGTTGTACATAGGTCACTATGAGTCGCAAGTGACTCAACGGCACATAACAACAACAACATACTGATTGAATAGGGATGGAGAAGGGATACAACTCTGATAATATCTCTTTCCTGATTTTAAACTATGTTTATTTGCTCTATTTGTATAACTGCTTTTGTTGTTGTTGTTGTTGTTCTATATAAAAGTTTTGCATAAGCACAAATATGTTCTGGGATTCATGTCCTTTTCAATGTTATACTTAATGTGTTTTTACTCACACACTCAATACCTTTCATAATCAACAATACACAAGTAAGCACCTTTCTTGTGTCTATGCTTTAAGCCATAACAAACCTGATATCAGCAATGATATTCCTTGTGTCATGGCCTACCTTTACTGAATCCTGCTTGAATTTCTAGCACTTCCCTGTCAATGTTCTACTACAACTATTTTAGAATAATCATCATCAATATTTTATTTACATTTGTTATTAATAATGTTTTTAAACAATTTCCACATTCTATTGGCTCACCTTTTTTTGAGAATGGGAACAAATATGGATAGCTTCCAGTTAACTGGCCATGTAGCTATCTTTCATGTTTGTGAAGAGAGACTGGTAAATTCATCTAGGATTACATTTGTTTCCCAAAAAAAGTCAGTTGGTATTCCATCATTTCCTAGGGCTTATTTTCTTATTTTCAGTGTCTTCATTGTAACTCGGATGTTTGGTCCAGTACTACTGGTTCACAGGAGCTCTGATGGCCTACTGGAAAGAAGCTGCACTGCAATTCTCAAAGGCACAAGGTTTGAATCCACTAGGTGCTCTGTGGGAGAAGGATGGGCCATTTCCTCTGGTGCAATCAATTGCCTCTGAAAACCCACCAGAGGGTCAGCTATGGGTGGTTCTGACTTGATGGTACACAGCAACACCATCTATTGATTTTTGATCATATCCTACTTCCTGAAATGACTCCGTGTCAAGCAATTCTTTTTGGTACACTGACTCTGTATTCCTTCCATTTACTTTTACTGCTTCCTGTATTATTCAAGATTTTGCACATAAAATCGTTTAGTATTGCAACTCAAGGTTTGGATTTGTTCTTAAATTCTTCCAGCTTGAGGACCATTGACTGTAAGTGTAACAATTAGCTTGAGAATGTGAGAGATAATACGGATGGCATAAACTAGGGAAAGGGTTACAACTATTCCTCACAGAGATGCTAGGAGTTATACTTGACTCAGGGTCACCCAATAACAACGTTCATACCTAGTACCATGTTGTTGTTAGGTACCGTCGAGTCCTAGACGACGACTCATAGCGACCCTATGAATGAAAGGCCTGAGCACTGTTCACACACAGAGCTTCTGGAGGCAAGCCATTTGGGAAGTGGATGCCACTTCAGCTTCCAGCTAGGTACTATGATTAGCCTAAAATAGGATACTGGCTGCTTATCCAAAAATTGGAGGGTTTAATCTATTCAGAGATGCCTCAGAAAAAAAGGTGATCGATCTTTAAAATGTCAGCTACTGAGAATTCTGTAGAAATCAGTTCTCCACATAAGGTTATGATAATTTTTCAATTACTTTCTTATACTCAGCAGAATCTAGCCACATTGTTGTGAGAAGAGATCTATGAGACAATTCTTTAACATGGAAATAGCTTTTTTATATTGCTGAAAAAAATCAGTGGGTTGATCACTGGATAATATAATAAACAGAGAGGTTATTTTTTGGCATATGGTAAACTATTGTTGTTGTTGTTAGGTACTGTTGAGTTAAGTATGACTCATAGCGATCCCATGAACAAAAGTTCTGAACTCTGTTCTATCCTGCGCCATCCTCACACTTTCTGACCCACAAAGCCCATTTTAGCAGTCACCTTGTCAAGCCATCTATCTGAGGTACTTCCTCTCCTTCACAGAAATTTCACAATTCCCTGTATCATGTCCTTCTCCTAGCAACATACCCAAAGTACATGAGGCAAAGCCTCATACTCTTATATTCCCATATTCTTATATTGTCTCCAAAGAACACTCCGTTTACACCCTCTCCAAGACATGTCTGTTCACTTTCTTGGCTGTCCATGGGATATTCAGTGCTGTTCTCCAACCACAGCTCAAAGGCATCAATTCTTTTTCTGTCATCCTTACTCATTTTCCAGCTCTTAGATGCATAGCAAGTAAGTTTATAAAATTCAGATACATTGTTTTTAACACCAGATATTTCCCCTTTAGCTTATCCCTCCCTCCCTCCACCCATCAAATTCTGTGTCCCTATGATTAATTTTCCCTCCCCTTCTTGGATTCTCATTCTCATCCTACAATAGTGTGGTCTTATAGAGTATTTGTCCTTATGAGACTGAGTGCAGGGACCGGAGAGCATTATGGTTAGCACAATATATTTTTATTTGA
Source organism: Elephantulus edwardii (assembly GCF_000299155.1). Lineage (NCBI taxonomy): Eukaryota > Metazoa > Chordata > Mammalia > Macroscelidea > Macroscelididae > Elephantulus > Elephantulus edwardii. The sequence continues at coordinate 4,159,095 of NW_006399892.1, read as the reverse complement.
TCAAAATTTTCCTCTTAAGTTGGGTTTTTCTTTGTTTGTTTTGTGGGTTCCCCCCCCTTTGGTTATCTTATAAGAGCTGAGTGAATTCAAAACTCATAGGATAATATAGTTAAAATGTATCGTATATTTAATGTTTTGTTGATAGACTGTTTTCAAACACAAAAGATTTTGTATTGAGCCTTCTAAATTCTTGAGATGATTAAATGTTGATGTAATTAACAATGCATTTATTACCTTCAGCAAAACAATTGTAAAACCCATATACTGTTATCAGTAAAATGGTAAAGTATAAAAAGTAGCATGGCTATTGAGGGCATTAAGAAAATAATTGGCTTAGTGGTAAGAAGCTTTGCTGCCAACCCAAAGAATTCATCTTCTTAAATATGTGCTGTCTTTTAGGATAGGTATGGAAGAAGAATACAATCCTAATGTACACCTTTCATGATTTAAAAATCCTACTCAAAGACACTCTGAATATCAAACTAACAGTGGTATACAATATTTCAGAAGCATATACCTGAGAAGAGACATTTTTATATAGAAAGAAATCCTAAAACTCAATTATTAAAAAAAAAAATTCAGCTCAGTTTTAAATGTGAGAAACATAGTTGGTCAAAAGTTGTATGAATAGTCCATATGGGCTTGAGACAGTTCTCACTATCATTATGCAGTAAAGAAATACAAATTAAGCCAATAATATAATTATCTCTCCAAAACCACCTCTGTAAGCAAAATAAAATAGACTGGCAACATTAGCTGTTGGTAACTATATGTAATAACCAAATTATTCCTTTATAGCTTTTCAGAAAGCAAATGATACTTCAACTACAAAATCATTGCTAGGAATTTTTCATAAAATTAAATAAATAACAATTTTTGTTTTTAGATTGCCACTCTTCAATATTAAAGTTTTTAAAACTGAAAACATTTTCACACACAAAACCTAGTACACAGAATTCTTGTATTTTCAGTCAAACTAGTTAAATACCAGTAGAAAAAAAGGAATGGAATTTTGTTTTTCTTCTTTTACTTGTTAGTAATAAGTTAGAAAAATAAACAAACATTAACACATATCACCTAAATAAAATATTAACATATTGTTACATTAAGTAGAAAGACCATAAAAATGAATATAATGCTATTTATATTCATTTGTTGTTGTTACCTTCATGTCATAATTGTTCCACACATAGCAAGTTTTCAGATGCAGTTAATCATATAGCAGGAGATTTCCCATCCTTTCCCTGCAGACTTGCTGGTGGATTCAAACATGATGCCTTCAGGACTGCGGCACAGCTTCTTACCACCAGGCCACCAGTACTACTTTATATTAATTTATGGAACTGGATAAAACTAATATTAGGAAAAGAAAATTACAGTAATAGTTGCCAGTCCTGGACTAGTGAAGAGATTTGGTTGAAAACAAGCAGGAGAAAACTTTCTGGAGTGATGTTAATCTAAGTGGATATGTGATTATTTAAATTGGGATTAAGATCATATTAAGTGGTCATTAAAACCCCGTTATATTCAAAATGCTCTAATTGTAGGGAGAATGACACAACTATTGCAAAGTAAGTATTATAGCAAACCCACATCTTAAAAGTGATTTGAATCTAATATATGAAAATTATGAGAATGCCACTTCCAGTTAAATAGGCAGGCCCTTTAGAAAATTGTATGTTGTACTTCAATTATTTAATTTGAAAAAAAAATTTTAAGTGGATAGCATACTTCCTTGTTTTTCATGTTAAATATTTTTCTTTTATTACACATCAAAATTATTTTTATAAAACAAGTTTACATTTTTCATTAGGATTTTTACTCTGATTTCTAGTCTTTGGACTTACACAGAATGTTAAATTATTTTAATATAATGAGACATTCACATACTGTGCTCAGGATGCTATCAGGACGACTTATTCTCCCCTTTCCTTCAAGAAACAAATTGTGCTACAACTAAAATAGCCTCATTTTGTTTCCCTTGTCAAGCTAGAACTTGGAAGATGTCATTCAAAATAGTTAAGTATTCAGGAGACGTGCAAAATCACAGAGTGGGAACATTAAGATACATCATTAAACTATACAAGTTACTTGCCTGCCATCAATTGGTTTTATTTACAGATTTCCACATCACATTTTAACTTTGTGCAAGTTCCATTGCTAACCACTCATTCTGGAGCACAAGTGAGAACCACAATATATTTTTCAGAGAACATATATTTTTATATTTTCAAATATATGATCACAGAACACCTACAAGTATATAAATATGAATTATCATTGGGTTGGGGGTGGAGAAATCTGTGTAGCACATTTAACTTAAATACATATCTTCCTACAATAAATGTGTTATAACATAAGGTGTGTGGGGAAGCTCAGGAAATTAATAACCAGTTTAAAATTAAATTTGTATTTTCTGTTCAATACTTTAATATTGGCAAAGTTGTATAACAATCAATTTTGAAAAAAAAAATGAATAAGAGAACAAGTAACTGTTTTGTTTACAAAGTCCTAGAGATTTTTTTTTCTTTTGTTGAAATGAGATTTTTGTCATAACTTATGTAAGGTGTTTAAACTTAGGTTTTTAATCTATTTGTTTTCTTTCTTGAGGATGTAAAAGTGTGTTTTTATTTTATACATGCAATAAAATATATATAAAATGTATTGAATAGATAATATATCATTTCTATTTAGGCACTTAAGACACAATATGAACTTGATCTTTGACTACTGCTCTATATAATATAGATTGAACCAAATTTTAATCTTCTCACTGCTTTGGTTATAACAAAGAAACTTCCAAGTTTTAGATCTCAATATCAATCTTAAAATTAGGAATAAGACCCAGATAATGAGGATGAATTAAGTAAGCACAAATAGAGATTATTGGAATAGTTTCAAGAGTATAAATAGTTTGTTTTTAAAACCTTCAGATTTCCACATTATAAATTTACATCTAAATTCATCTCCTATCACATCTAAATGCTTGTAACCTAAACTTTACATCTAACTTTACTTATCCTAAACTTGATCTTTACATTCACAGTACAGCCTCACTTATTGCCATTGAGTCTGAACTAAGTCAAAATTGACACTCTTCTAGGTTCCCACAGAGTGTACACTTTATGGGAGGAGATTGACCCTCTTTCTACCTCTAAGTCACCAGTGGATTTGGATTGCCAGAGAGGCTCAATCTTTAGTTAGCAGCTCAATTTTCTGATTATATCACCAGAGCCAAGTCAATTTATATACATACAAATACACAGCAAATTGTGGCTAACATTTAGAAGACTGG
>NW_006399892.1:4148937-4150230 GCF_000299155.1 Elephantulus edwardii | reverse complement strand
AGATTGAAGTTTCCCATCAAGAAGACAAAAGATTCTCACCACTGGGCCAATAGGCAGCACCATGATGGATGGAGAAGAGCTTGAAGTTGTTAAGAATTTCAGCTTGGTCAGCTCCTCAATCAACACTCTCAGCACCAGTAGCCAGGAATTCAAAAGACAAATTATATTAGAGACATCTGTTGTTAGGGACCTCTTCAAAGTGCTAAAGAGCAGTGATGTTATTCTAGAGACTAAGGCACCTGATCCAGACCACAGTATTCACAATTACTTGCTATGCATCAAAGAGCTTGAAAATGGCTAAGGATGACATTGAAAGAATTGATGCCTTTGAGCTGTGGTGCTGAAGAAGAGTATTGAACATACCATGGACCACCTGGAGAACAAATAGATCTTTCCTCAAGGGGGTGAAACCAAATTTCCCCTTAAAGACAAGGATTCTGAAGCTCTGTCTCATATATTTTAGGCACATGGCCAAAAGTTACCAGTCCATGGAGAAGGACATCATCTTTGGATGTGTGGAGGGAGAGCGGAGAAGAGGGAAATCCTGGCAGAGATGGATTGACATTGGAACTGGGACAATGGGATTAGGTGTTTCTGAGTCAATGAGACTGACTCAGGATAGGGCAGGGTTCAGATCTACTGTTCATAGGGTCAATATGAGTCATAAACAACTCAACACATAACATCAACAAGAGTTCATTGTGATATATTCACAGTCAAAATATGAAAAGTTTTATATGAAATTTCCTTGTTATAAAGTAGCATAGAAAGAGATCAGTTGGCCTCGTGGACAAAAAAATGATGCTACCAAGCCAAAAGTGTGTGACTTTAATCTGTGGCCCTCAGGCCTGTTTTTAATTGTTCTTGGTCAAACATTATTCTAGGTTGTATAGCCCTGGTCTGTCCACTTGCTGTACAGAGGTAATTTGTGGTTGCTGTGATGCTAAACACTGTGACAGTGATGTATCAAACACAATAATGGTTACCCATGGTGGGTGTTTGGTGAAGCTCCCAGATTAAAACAATCTTAGAAGCAGGAGTGGCATCCACTTCCAAGATAGCTTACCTCCAGAAACCCTATGAACCTTGAGAAAAGATGAAAGTTATACAAGTGTTAGGTCTTTCACAGGGTCACTATGAGTTGCCTATGACTTGACGGCACTTAACAGCAACAATAACAGCAACAACATACTTACTTAGCTTTGTTTCTTTTGTTTTTGTTGTTATTGTGTACCATCAAGTCAGAGCTGACCCATAGCTGACCATCTGGAGGGTTTTCAGAGACAGTTAATA
>NW_006399892.1:4120151-4148167 GCF_000299155.1 Elephantulus edwardii | reverse complement strand
TAGGGTTGCTATGAGTCGTGTTTGACTCAATGGCAATCAACAACAACAACAAACACAGTATATACAGTATATTTCACCAAATCCACAACTCAAAGGCATTCATTCATCTTTGAACTTTCTCATTCATTGTGAAAGTTTCATATGTATGTGAAGCAATAGAAAATGCCATAGCTTAAAAAAGACTTTATTTTCAAAGTTATATTCTTGTTTTGTAGAGATACCCTTGACAGAGGATTTGTTCAATGCAAAGTATTGTTTAATTTCTTGACTGCTGCTCCAATAAATATTAGATGTGAAACGAAGTAAATTAAATTCTCAGCAACCTCAATATTTTCTCTGTTTATCCTGATCGTATTTATTGGTCCATTTGCTTTGTTTTGTGGACATGTAACCCACAGTGAAGGCTGCAGTCTTTGAACTTCACCAGTCAGTACTATAAGACTTTGTCTTTGACAAGGAAGTTTGTGTTATTTACGTGTCACAAGTTGTTAGCATGTCTTCCTGTAATTCTGAGGTGACATTCTTTTTCATATTATCATTATGGTCTCTGTTTTATGGCACGATCTAGAAAGAAATTATTGGAGAAAATTATACTAGTGTAATCAGTGTCTTCTTATGTTAAATAAAATGTTTAACAGCTGCTGAACTCAGTTATGTTTACTTAGAAGGAACATTTGAAACCGCTAGGGTAATGTTAGACAGAAAGAAAAAAGCAACAAAAGTTACCCATAATGGAAAATTATTATTTCAAATACATGTACTAATATGCTATAAAACACTTAGAAGTACAAAACTGAAAGGATATAATTTTCTTAATTTGATCATGAATTTGATATAGAAATGGTAGTTCTATTAAGAATAATTTAATTTAAGGAAAATATAGCTAAATAATTTAATGTGACTTTTCAGGTCTACAAATTTATTAATATATTAACAGCATATAAAAATACATTTAAAATTTTATATTAAAAAGCCATCTATACTAAGAATGTAGTACAAATAATTTCTTTGTTAAACTTATTAATAGCAATACATTAAATAACTGAATTAAGAGCCTAGACCTGAACAGATAGTAACTTTCATATCTATTTATAATAATTAAATCTTTAGACACAATTAAAAGGACAAAACAGCAAAACAAAAATGTCATCAACAATAAAACATATCATATTTTCCCTGTAAGTTAGTATAAAATTAATTTGGTTTCAAAAGTGGTAATTTTAAAGAAGTAGAATGCTGTATCCTTTATACATAGAGCAGATAGTGGGTGGTTCAAACCACGGTTAGCAGTTGAATGGAAAACAAATTACAACAGAACACCTTCTACTCATTCAGTCTACCCTACTCACTTACACTAACTGTCATGATATCAGAACCTACTAATAGCTGAGCTTCCTGTGAGTTTTTGGAGGCTGTAAACACAAGAGAAGAGATTGTCTATCTTTCTCTCACAGAGCTGTTGGGAGATGAACCATCAGAAAAGTGTGACTTTTGGGTTGACAACCCAAGTCTTTACTGATAACGCTGCCAGACTCCCTAATTATAATTATCTGAATGTTCTGAAATTATGAATAGTTTTTTTGCTACTCTCGTTAGGGATCACTTTGGTGGTCTAGTTGGTAAGACAGGCAGTTTAAATCCACCAACTGTTCCATGGTAATAATATAGGCAGTCTCTTCCTGTGAGATTTACAGTCTCTGAGAGCATACTCTAAAGTCAGCCACATATTGTTTTTGACACATTGACAAGTCATTGCACTGCAAATGAAGCAAAGAGTTGTGCTCAATTACGAATCTAAAAATTAATCATTTAAAACTTCATCCCATTGAACTGTGGAAGAAAGGTTGAGAATTACTCCTAATTCCATGAAGATTGAAGTCAAAAGACTCTATGGAACTGTTGTGCAAGTGGTTTCCATAAGTCAGAATGGACTCAGTCATAACTATGAATAAGACCATGTGTCTGCTTTTACTGGTGACCAGGCCAGGCTGACAGGTACAGGATGCCTTCACTCACATATTATTTGTCAGCATTTCTTATTTCTCCACAATGACTTTCACTGTGACACTAGAATCATTGTTTTTCAAGAGTATGTGCTACTGTTGTTGTTATCATGCACCATTGAGTCGGAACAGATGCATAGCTCACCCTTCAGTGGGTTTTCAGAGGCAGTTTATAATAAGACAGAATATTTCTCATTTTTATTTCCTGCAGCAGCTAGAGGATTTGAACCTTATGCTTTTATGGTTGGGGGTCAACTCCTTACCAATAAGAGCTCCCTCATACAGTCTTAGCAGTAAAATAATATAAAAAAGGAAAAGATAGGAATAGGGAAATGGAAGTATGCTTTAGAAGTAACAATAGTGGCTTTAAAAATTTGTTTTGAGGGAAATAAAACATATCCTGAATCTGATTTCTAAAGAAGGAAACTTCAAATACAGCTGAGATCTATTACTAATGTAAAAAGAGTAAATAATAAAATAAAGAATTGAACAGGAGCTTTAAAATGACAGCTTGAGAATACAAAGGTAAGTGTTTTATCAAAATGTGCAAAGACTTGGAGTTAGACAATCAAAAGGAAAGAAGAACATGTTCCATATGTCTCAAGTTGAAAAACATGAAGAAAAAAATTCAAACCTTGAGTTATAATATCGACAAATTCTATGGACAAACTATTGAATAATGCTGATAGTATCAAAAGTCACTGTAAAAAAGAATTTTTCCAGAGACATTTAAGAAAGTACAATATAATCAAGAACCAATGGTTGTTGTTATCATTATTTTGTGCTGTTGAGTTGCTTGCGACTCATAGTGACATACAACTGCTCTGAACCCTGCTCTACCCTGAGCCAACTTTATAGTAGTCTCTGACATACTTACCTCCAATACCCCAGTCACTGAGTTAATTAAACTCATCCAGAGTCTTCCTCACTGGTGCTGTCCCTCCACATTCCTAAGCATGATGTTCCTCTCCAGGTACTGGCCCCTCCTTGCAACATGCCCAAATTATGTCAGATGGAGCTTTAAAATTCTTGTCTCAAGGAACAGCCTAGTTTTACCCTCACCAGGATGAACCTGTTTGTTCTCTTAGCAGTCCATGGTATAGTCAATACTCTTCTTTAGCACCACAGCTCAAAGGCATAAATTCTCTTTCGATTATCCCTAGTTATTTCCCAGTTTTCTGATGCATAGCATGTAATTGCAAAAACCATGGCATGGACCAGGCTCATCTTAGTCTTCAGACTGACATCCTTACTCTTCAGTACTCTGGAGAAGTCCCTGACAGCAGACGTTCTCAGGTAGTTAAGCAAAAAATTCAAGTTGCTCTGAAGGTATTGGGAGGAAATAAAAAAAAAACAACAAACAAAACCAGCTGACCAAGATTCCAGAGTTCAATAGAATCATCAGTTGAGATATTTCAGCATACCAATATAGGCCTGGTTACTCTCATTCATCTGTACCATGAAATTTAGAAGACAATAACCTGGATAACTGATTGGAAGATATTTATGTTTATGCAAACTGGAAGATAAGTTCTCTACCTATGAGAGCACACTATAGAACAAGGAAGCATATAAATCATATATATCAAACATGCATGCTATGGGAAATAGGATAGCATGCAACAGCGTTTCTGGCAGCTCAACAAAACACTGGGCTTGAGGTGTTTAGTCAAGTCAGAGTATCTGCTGGTGTGAGTAATGATCAGAGAATCAAAAAGTGAACCAGGTCATGGGTAGTGCCTCTGCTGGTCTAAGGGGTTAGGTAGGTGGGGGGTATATATATATTTCTCTTTCAGTGTCCTGCATAAATAATCACATATATAACATATGACATTGTTGTTGTTATGTACCATTGAGTCATTTGTGACTCATAGTAACCCTATGTACAAGAGCCCTAAACCCTGCTCTATCCTGTGCCAACCTCACTGTCTCTGCATATCTGCCCACATTACCCCAATCACTGAATCGATCCAGCTCATAGAAGGTCTTCCTCTCTTTTGCTGTCCTTCCATTCTCCCAAATATGTTATCCCTCTCCAAGGACTGGTTCCTCCTTGTGACATACCCAAAGTATGTCAGACAAAGCTTCAGAATCCTTACCTCCAAGGAGCAGCCTGGCTTCACCCTCTCTAGGAAAATCCTCTTTGTCCTCTTAGCAGTCCATAGTATATCCAACACTCTTCTCCAGCACCACAGCTCAAAGGCATCACGTCTCTTTCTGTCATCCCTAGTCACTGTCCAGCTTTCTGATCCATAGCACACAATTGTGAAGAATATAGCCCGGATCAGGTGTATCTTAGTCTCCAGCCTGACGTCATTGCTCTTCAGGACTCTGGAAAGGTCACTGACAGCTAGCTAACTTTCCCGATGCAATTTGTCTCTTGATTTCCTGGCTACTGGTACTAAGAGTGTTGATTGTGGAATCATGCAAACTCAAACTGTTAACAATTTCAATCTCTTCACTCTCCATAATGATGTTTCCAATTGGCCCAGTGGTGAGGTTCTTTGTTTTCTTGATGCTGAGCTTCTATCCATATTGAAGGCTGTAGTCCTTGACCTTCTGCAGCAAGTGGTTTAGGTCCTGCTCAGTTTCAGGAAGCAGGTTTATATCATCTGCATAACACAGGTTGTTGATGAATATTCCTTCATTTCTGATGTCACATATAGAGCACAATTATAGAGCTTCCCACAATAGCTTATCCAACCAAACTATGAGTCGTTTTATTGGCACAGGACCTTAAGGGTATTGGGAAAGATAGCATTCCTCGATTGGCATAAAATAGTTATCAAAATTGTGCTGTACATGCAAGTGTGAGCAGAGTAGCCTGGGGTCTTTAAAGTTTGGGAACAACCACTGAAGATGATACTATGGAAGGCTCATTATCATTTCAAAGACACAAGATTCAAAACCAACAACTATTCATGTGACTTACTGCTTCTGAAAACTCACTTAAGGGTCAACAATGAGTAGGTCCCAACTTGAGGGCACATCACCACCACAACAACAGTGGGTTATGTGCTTCCTCAGGCAATTAATTATAGTAGACTAGTGGTCACTATTTTTAGAGAAATAAAGGTGGAAAGGAGGGAGATGAAAGTTATATCAATGGAAACACTATAGACAATATGAACAATGGCAATGCATACAAGTAAAATAGATTGCCGTATTGACTGCAACAACTTGCTCAAAAGTAAGAGTAATTGTGAGCATGGCATTAGATCAGGCAAAACTTCATTCTACTGTATGGCTTAGAATTTGTAGTAATTGACTGTAGTGCATTTAACAATAACAGAAATCTCACTACTGGTTAATGTGACCTTATCTGGAAATTAGATTTTTCCATTTTTCATTAGTTAAATTAAACCAGGTAATCCAAAAGTGGGCAAGGTCCTGATCACAAACTCTTCTGAGTATGGCATCAAGAAAAGGGGAAACAGATACAAAAAATAGCACATAGAAGAAAGATAACATTAGAAATCATCCAGCTGCAAACTAAGGGATGTAAAAAAATGCTTCAAGATGCCAGAAATTAGAAATATCTTGGAAGAATATTACTCTAGATGATACACAGATAATATTAGTCTTTTGATATCGACTTTTATACCCCAGAGCTAGGAGATGAAACAACTACATGCTGAAAATGAGGAAGACTTCATGAACTTGCTACAGAAGATCAGGCCACAGCTTTTAATGTAGAATACATCTCAAAATTTGTTGTTATGAACTCATAGCAACATAAGCTCTGACACCTGCCCTTGAGTCAATCTCACGATCTCTGACAGACTTAATTCAATTTGCTGTCACTGAATCAATCCATCTCATTTTGGATCTTCCTCTCTAGAACTGTCCCTCCACCCTTGCAAGCCTGATGTCCCTTTTCAAGAATTGGTCCCTTCTAGTCACATGTCCCAAAGTATGGGAGATGTAGCCTCAAAATCCTCACTTCAGGAAACAGACAGGTACACTTTCTCTAGGAAAGAACTTTTTGTTCTTATGGCACTCTATGGTATGTTCAACACTTTTGTCCATCTTTTATCATCCTTACTTATTGTTAAGCTCTCAGATTCATAGAAAGTAATTGTGAAGAACAGATAACCTGGATCAGGCACACCTTGGTCTCCAGAGTGACATCATTGCATTTCAGTAGTTTAGAAAGGTCCCTAACAGCAGACTTTCTCAATACAACTCATCTTTTTTTTATTACCCAACTGCTGCTTCCAAGGATATTGATTGTGGACCCAAGCAAGCTGAAGAAATCAGCAATCTCAATCTCTTCTTCATTCATTATGAAGTTGCTAATTGGCCCAGTGATGAGAATCTTTATTTTCTTGTTATTGAGCATGAATCCAAATTGAAGACTACAATCCTTGACTTTTTGCAGCAAATGTCTCATGTCCTCCTCAAACATTAAGGAAAGAAAAAAAAGTACCACTAGACAAATATATATCATAAAATTGGATAGACTTTTATTCTATCCGAACTGAATTTCAAAACCATCTCAGGAACAGGTTTGAGGCCATGAACACTAGTGAGCTAAGACCAGATGAACTGTGAGAGGGTAACAAGAACATAAGCCAAAGGTCATCATAAAGACAGAGAAGGAAGAAAATACCAAGATGGATGTCAGAAGAGACTCTGAATATTGCACAAGAGTGCTGAAAAGCCAAAGCGAAGGGAGAAATCAATATATTAAGGAGCTGAACAGAAGATTTCAAAAGGTAGTGTAGGATGACAAATTATTATAAGGAGATGTTCAAACAGCTGGAGTCAGAAAAATCAAAGTGGCTGAATTTTCTTGGTATTTCTTAAGCTGAAGAAACTGAAGAATAAATTCAAGCCTCAATTTTCAATAATTAAAGATGTTTTGGAAAGACTATTAAATGATCCAGGAAGCATTAAAAGAAGATGGAAAGAGAATACAGAGTCACTGTATCAAAAGGAATTGGTGGACGAAGAAGAATTTCATGGGGGCGGGGGGAGGTATGAGCAAGAGCCTGTGGTGATGAAGGAAGACATTCAAGCTTCTCTGAAGGAATTGAGAAAAACAAGGCCCCAAGAACTGAGGCCATACCAAGTGTCATATTTCAACAAACAGAGGCTACACTGGATGTGCTTACCAAGCTGTGCCAAGAAATCTGAAGAACAACCTGCTCGCTATGTGACTGGAAGAGATCTTTACTTGTTCTCATTCCATAGAGAAGTGACCTGGAAAAATGCAGAAATTATTGAACAATATTATTAATAACACATACAAGCAAGATTCTGCTGAAAAATTAGCCAAAAATCACTGAAACAGCACATCAACAAAGAACTGCCTGACATGCAGCCTAGATTTAGAAGAGCCCATGGTACTAGGGATATTATAGCTAATGTTAGATGGATATTGGCTGAAAGCATAAAGTACCAGAGAAATGTGTTTTATTGACTATGCAAAGATATTTGACTGTGTGGATCACAAAAAACTGTAGGTGACTCTGAGAAGAATGGGAGTCTCAGAATACTTTATTGTTTTTATGCAAAACCTATACTCAGACCAGGGGGCAGTCATCAGAATAGAGCAAGGAAACACTTCTTGGTTCAAAATTGGGAAAGGAATACACTAGGGTTAAGTCCTCTCTCCATGCCTTTTCAATTTTTATGCAGAACAGGTTAACTGGAAGGCTGGGCTCTGTGAGGAGAAATTTGATATCAGAATTGGAGAAAGAATCATCAACAATCTGCATTATGCAGATGACACAACCCTGATTGCTGAAACTGAGAAGGAGCTGAAGAGCTTGCTGCAGAAGTTCAAGGACTGCAGTCTTCAATATGGATTGAAGCTTGATATCAAGAAAATAAAGATTCTCACCACTGGGCTGATTGGTAGCACAGCATCATGATAGATGGTGAAGAGATTGAAATTATAAATAGCTTTCATTTTCTTGGTTTTACATTTACTACTCTTCATACCAGCAGCCAGGAAATTAAATGACAAATTGCACTGGGAAAGTCTGTTGCCAGAGACCTCCCCAAAGTACGGAAAAGCAACAATGTCAGTCTGGAGACCAAGGTGCCATAGTCTTAGCAATTATTTGTTGTGCATCAGAAAGCTGTACAATGACTAGGGATGATAGAGGAGAATTGATTCCTTTGAGCTGTGGTGCTCAAAAAGAGTATTGAATATACCATGACTGATAGGAGAACAAACAGGTTCATCCTGGAGAGGCTTAAATCAGGCTGCTCTTTGGAGGCAAGGATTCTGAAACTTTACCTGACATACTTTGGACATGTAAGGTGGTGCGAGTCCTCGGAGAGGGATGTCATGCTTGGCAGGATGGAGGGACAGCGCAGGAGAGGAAGACCCTCCATGAGATGGATTGATTAAGTGCTTGGGGTAATGATGGTAGGTGTGTCAGGGACAATAAGATTGGCACAAGATAGAGCAGGGTTTTGGGCTGTTGTACATAGGGTTGCTATTATTCATAGATGACTGGATGGCACATAACAACAACAACAATAGCACCTGCAAAAAACTTAAGCAAGACTTAAGCATACACAAAAATCAAATCGAGATAGATCAGGGATCTAGGAGTAAAATCTAAAACTATAAAATTAATCAGTGAAAAACTAGGAACAACTCTAGAAGCCCTAACCTACAGCATGAACAGACTTCCAAGCATAATTAGAAACATACAACCAGTAAAGAATAAAATAGATGAGACCATATAAAAACCAAATTCTTTGCACATCAAAAACTTCTTCAAAAGGAAACTCTAAAAGTATTATATTTTAGGGCATTATTTTTATCGTAGGAGTATGCAATGAGGGTTGTAGAGTGGATTATATTTGGGGCTAGGGGGTGGGCTTTGGGGAGGTGCGGGGGGGGATTGTGTACCAATGAGGGAGTTTTTCTTTTGCGTTTCAAGGAGAGGAGCAAATGGGGGGGAGGGGGGTGGGGTTTGTGCGGGGAGAAGGGTGCAACAATGAATGAATGGAATCCCAAAATCTCTGTAGATGTTCATTGAAATGAAAAATAAACAACCTAAATTTTTAAAACAAAAGGAAACTCACAGACTGGGAGAAATATTTGGCAATGACTTATCTGATATGTCATGATCTGTCATGATAAAGGACTCATAGCTAACGTTTATATAGTATTCTAACACCTCAACAAGAAAAAAAGGTAAACAATCCCATCACCTAATATAATTTGAATAGACTAGATAGGGATAGACACTTTACCAAAGAAGACATTAAAATGACCATCAAACACATGAGAAACGTTCACAACCCCTACCTATCAGAGCAAATCAAAGCAACTATGGTATATCACCCAGCGAAAATAGTGATGCACAACATGGAAGCAAACAACAAATGCTGGCTAGGTTATGGGTACATTTTAACTGTTACTCACTGCTTATGGAAATGTAATATGATACAACCATTACAGAAGGTGGTCTGGCTCTTTCTCAAAAAATTGGAAATAGAAATACCATTTGACTTAGTAGTTCCTGTCTAGAGAATGTACTCTAGAGAGACCAAAGTCAAAAATCAAATAGATATATGCACATACATATATATTGCTGTATTATTCATAAGAGCAAAGAGATAGAAGTAGCCAACCTGCTCATAAAAAAATAAAAAATAAAATATGAAAGGATAGAAAAACTGTAATGCAATGTTGTGTAGCATTGAAAGTTAATGAACTTGCACAACTGCACAACATGGGTGGGCCTGAATGGCATACTAAGTGAATTACTTCAGTTACAAAAGGATGAATACTGCACAACATCTCTCATAACATAGGACTAATATGGTGAGGTTGGGAGAAGAACAGGAAGAGAGTGGATAGATAATTAACACTGCACTGGAACAGATGAAGCAAAGGGTTGTCTGAAGGCAATGTATTCTTGGATATTATTTGTATGACATTTGACAAGCTGGAACAAGAGGTGCATTACACAATGCATTATGGGGAAATGGGAAAGGAGAGGTAGACAAGAAAATGTGCAAAAATAAATCAATGATATCCCAACCTTTCTGTAAACTTTTGTTACAATCACACCTAGCAAAATTGGAACAGAAGGGAATTTCCTCAACATAATAAAAAGTATATATGCAAAACCAAGAGCCAATATCATTTTCAATGGAGAAAGACAAAGTATTTTCCCTGTGGACAGGGACAATACAAGGATGCCCATTGTCACTACTTCTATCCAATATTATATTGAAAGTACTTGCTAGGGGAATATTAAAAGAGAAGGAAATAAATGGTTTCCAGATGGCCAAAAGAGATGGTTAAGCTCTCACTATATGCAGATGATAATATATTACACAGAAAATCCCAAAGACTCAGCAAAAAACCCTTTTAGTGTTAGGAGGCCAATTTAGGAGGGTGGCAGGATATAAATAAGATCAGTATAAAAAAAAATCAGTAGGATTCCTCTACAGTAACAAAGAAAACTCAGAGAAGGAAATCAAGAAAATAATACCATTTACAACAGCCAACCACAAATTGAGATACTTGGGATACAAAAGACCTATAAGAAGAAAACTACAGAGTATTTTTGCAAGACACAATAAGAAATCTAGAGAAATGGAAAAATGTACCCTGTTCATGGATAGGAAGATTCAATATTATGAAAATAACAATCCTACCAAAAACAACTTACATGTTCAATGCATTCCCAGTCCAGATAGCAAACTAATTTTTTCAAGGAAATCAAAAGGAAAATTGTCAAGTTTATTTCGAGAGGGAAGAGACTCCAAATAAGCAAAACACTTCTGAGAAACAAAAATGAAGTAGGAGTAATAGCACTCCCTGACTTCAAAACCTGCTACACCGCTGTGGTAAACAAAACAACTGGAACAATGTCAGGCACGTAAATCAATGGAACAGAATTGAGAACCCAGAAATAGACCCAGCTATCTATGGTCAACTGGTATTCGACAAGGAAATAAAACCTCTCAAATGAATGGAGAAATGACAGCCTCTTCAACAAATGGTGCTGGCCAGATTGGACTGCCAGCTGCAGAAGGCTGAAGGAAGATCCACCTCTCACACCATACGTGAAAATCAATTCAAATCCAAGACCTAGGACTAAAGCCTCAAACCATAAAGTTCATAAGCAACAAACTGGGATCAATCTTAGAAGACCTAGTCTATGGTACAAAGAGACTGCCAAATACAGCCAGAAATGCATAGTCTGGAGAGGATAAATTTTTTTTATTTTATACTGAATTTAAATTTTATTTACAAAGTTCAAATGCATTGTTTTTCACACAAAATCCTTCCTGTATCCCACATGCCCTCTCCATGGAATTGTGTGGCTCTATGATTAGCAGACCCCCTTAGCTCATCCTCACCCCTCTACTTCCAGCCACGCCCCCCCCACCCCCCTTGGATCCTTGTAGTCATTCTACAGTAATGACTTTATACAGTATCTGTCCTTGTGGAACCAAGTCAGTTCACTTAACATAATGTTCTCAAGTCCCTCCCAAGTTAGGTAGTAATTTCCAAAATCATTACTCTTGCATGTTGTATAGTATTCCACTGTATGTACCACAACTTTTGAATCCATTCATTTGTGGCTTGATATCTGGGTTGTTTCCACGTTCTTGTGATGGTGAATAACACTGCTATGAACATTGTTGTATAGGCTCCATTTGAGCTTCAGTTCTTGGCTTTTGGCAGGTATATCCCTAGCAATGGAATGGCTAGGTCATATGGAATGTCCATGTTCAGCTTTTTGAGAAAGTGACAAACTGCCTTCCAGAGTGATTGTACCATTGTACAATCCCTCCAACAATGTATAAGAGTTCCTATCTCACCATATTCTTAGAAAAGATAATATTGATAAATGGGACCTTCTAAAGATTAAATCTCTACACACATCAAAAACTTTTTTCAACAAGGTGAAAAGAAAACCTACTGACTGGGAAAGGACAATTGGCAATACCAGCTTAGATAAGAATCTCATAACAAAAGTTTACAGAATACTCCTGAGCCTCCACAAGAAAAAGATTGATAAGTCAGCAAAATGGGCAAAAGACATTTTCACAGAAGAAGATATTCGGATGACCAACAGACACAGGAAAAAATGCTCAAAATGACTGGCAATAAGAGGGATGCAAATCAAAACCACAATGAGATACTATCACACTCCGGTAACAGTGCCAAAATTTAGCAGGACAGTAATTAACAAATGTTGCAGTGGAAGTGGCTTTTTGAGGAATCACCAAACTGTATTCCAGAGTGATTGTGCCATTTTACAATCCTACTAACAGTGTCTGAGAGTTCCAATCTTTCCATGCCCTCACCAATGTTTATTCCTTGCTCTACTGTATTTCTTGCTTTCCTACTGCTACTTGGATGAAATGATATATAATTGTGGTTTTGATTTGCATCTCTCTGATTGCCAGTGATTTTGAGCTTGAAAACTTAGACTATGAAGGTATTCTCATCTGATGCAGATATCACTCCTACTGCTCTCACTGTCTTTTTTCCTACATTTGAGTTTACTAATTTAGAAAATAGAGATAATAAAAATATATACCTCATATGAACATTAAGTTAATATACTTGAAGTCCTTAGATTTTATCTAGCATTTACTAAGTACCATAATAAGTGTTTTACATTATCTTTTTAAATAAAATTATCATTAATTTTTAACTATGATAAAAGGGATAAAACCTGTGATTCTACTAAGAGGTAGTGGTCATGGCGGTCAGATCGAGGAAGGAATCTTTGTGTTTTCTAATCATAGAAGTGCTAATCAAATATTTAGTAATAGAAAAATATATTAGAGAGAGCTCTGGCCTAGTGGCAAGAAGCTACACTGCAATCTTAGAGGTCCGCTGTTCGAATCCACTAGATGCTCTGCTGGAGGAGGGGCAATCTCCTCCTGTACCAGTCAGATCAGATTTGATGGTATACACACAAAAAAATAATAGAATAAAAAAAGAAAAAAGATATTGGACAAGAATCAGGTAACAAAAATGCATGAAAAGGTAAATGTGATAAATATTAATAAAAATGGAAATATTTTATTGACTTTAAGGATAAAAGGCCAATCTTTATTTGAGCTGGTGTTTGGCCCACTGTTAAAATAAGTATTATTTATATTAGAACAGTCTTTTTTTTGTAATAAAATCAAGATTAGGCATTTATACTTGGTTTTTTGAGGAAAGCCTCTCTTGGTGGGATTAAGTTGGTTTCCTGGTAACATATGATCATTGCTCTCTCTGTAGCATCTCTTCTTGGTCAGAGATTATAGATCTGTGATGTTGAATTTAGGAATTTGTTGTGCTGGTTTGAAAAGAATGACATATCATTCCTATGTGGAAGCATTGAAAGACACTTCATTGCTTATTATAGTTACTGTTTAACCAATACCTAAGGTAAAAGCTACTCAGAAAGAACCATTCTTTGAGCAAACATGGGATTAGGGTGAGATAGAAAGTAACCTTGGATGTTCCTATAGAATAGGCATTACTTTTTTTAATCCAACATGATTTAGGTCAAGTAACATCACTTTTGTTGTTTATAGGTAATCTTGAATCAACTCTGATTCATAAAAAATGCTACAAACAACAGATCTGAACCTTTCCTCATCCTCACAATTTCTTTCTCTGACCTTCCACCTTTCTCTACATGTTATTTTTCAAAAAACTAATCTGTCCTGACGATGCACCCAAAATTTGTAAGACGGAATTTCCCCACCCTTGCTTCTAAGGAGCACCCTGGTTGCACATCCCCCAACAGCTTTGGTGATTCTTTTGGTGATCCTTTAGAGTTAATGCTCCTCTCCAACACCATAATTTAAAGACGATGTGATGTTTTTTCTTTTGCTATGCTTATTCATTGTTCAACTTGCAGATGTGTTGTTGTTAAATGCCGTCCAGTCAGGCGACTCATAGAGACCCTATGAAGGAGAATCCTCCACACTTGGGTGCCTTTCATCCTCTCTCCAGGTTCATAGTGTTTCCGGAGACAAGCTATTATGGAAGTGGATGCCACTCCTCCTTCCAACGCAGATGTGTAGGATACAATTAATATATTAAGCCTTGAATGAAGTATTCTTTTGTCTTTGAAATCACCGTTCACTTTTGCTCATTAGCACTTTGGAGATCTTTGATAGCAGATTTTCTGGATGATATATGTCTTTTGATTTTTTGCCTAATGCTACGTGAGTGCTGGTTGTGGATTCCAGTAAAAAAAAAATAAAATCTGAGAACTTCATTCTTTTCTCCATTTATCATGAAATTATCTAACTGGTCCAGTGGTGAATATTTGTGTTTCCTTTATGTTGGGATGTAATTAATTTTGAAGGTTGTAGTCTTTTATCTTCTTTACTTTCAGCAAGTGAAGTTGTGTCATCTGAATAACAAAGGATGTTGATGAGTTTTTGCTTCAATCTGAATGTCACATTCTTCTTCATACAGTTCTGTTTCTTATATTACTTGCTCAAGATACATATTGAAAGGTCATGGAAAAAAAGGATACAGCCCTGATACATACCGTTTTTTAGACCATACAATTCCATTGTTCTGTTCAGGCAAGTCTTTCTTAGTCTGCATACAGATTTTCCATGAACACACTTAAGTGTTCTTAGATTTCCGTTCTTCTCACTGTCAGTCATAATTTTTTATGAGTCACACAGTCAGATGCCTTGGCATAGTCAATAAAATACAATCAAACCACTTCTTGGTATTCTCTGCTTTCCAACAAGATCCATCTTATATCAACAATGATATCCTTTTTGCTAAGGACTCTTTTGAGTGAGTTCAGGTAGAATTTCTGATACTTCCTGGATGATGTAATATTACACACATTTTCTAATAATATTTAGCATGATTTTACTTGCATGATATTTTAATGATCTTTCATAATTTCAATAATCTATTGGATATCTGTCTTGAGAATTAGAACAAATAAAGATCTCTCTCAGTCAGTTGATCATATAGATATCTTCTAAATTACTTGATATAGGCAAGAAGTCCAGGGCTGTATTTCTTTGTTGAAACATGTCAAATTTCTATCCTATTAACTCCCGTGGCTTGTTTTTAACCAATGTGTTCAGTGCTGCTTGGACTCTGTCCTTCATCACCATTAGTTCTTAAAATTGTGATGAGTTTTAAAAGAATCCAAATCAACACTAGTATCAACCCAAACGACAAAAACAATGGGAAACTTTAAGACAAGGTATAACTCAATTTCTGCTAGTTACACTAGTCTAATGCTGAAAACCAAAACAAAACCCTTCCTATGAAGTTTTTTTTGACTCGTGTGACATTTCATCAGGTTCTTTTTTTTATTTTAATAATTTTAGAAAATAATTTTAATGAATACTTACCGAGATTTTGGATTTCCATTCATTCATTGCTGTACTTCTGTCCCCGCCCAGCCCTGCCCTGCCCCCCCAGTTAGCTCCTCTCTTTGAAAAGTAACACTCCCTCCCTGGTACACAATCCCCCCGCACCCCTCCTACCACCCCAAGTACATTCCACTATACAACCTTAATTGTGAACTCTTGTGATTGAGGCTATAAATTTAACAATTTGTAGGAAAAGCCTGTCCCATCTTTCTTCTGAAGAAAATACAGATCAATTTGAACACTTGAAGATGTGTAGCAATTTGGTTAGCAGTGCCACACACTCTAGGTTATGACATCAGATATCCAAGAGGTGGATCAAAGTGTAATAAAGCAAAGAGTTGAATCAAAGCACTCTCAAAGACACGGTGAAGATGTCTACATAGGTAAGGAACATGGCTTGATCTCTTGAAGTTGAATAAATTTTAGTTAGTTGCTTTATACTCAAGTAAAAAAGGAAAATAAAACATATGGGAATTTTTTTAAAAAAGAAAGAAAACCCCAATATATTCTGAAAATTGTGAGCAGTATAATACGACTCAAGGATAATGGGCAATGTTGCCTATGAGATATAATGGTAGAAGTTTAATCATTCACTAGTTCTTTGGTGACCTTGTTTGTCTAACTAAGGATATTTGTATATCTTTTTCAGGCCATGGAGAATAAAATTTCAATTTATATTGTAACTAACTTAGAAATGAAGATGTAGCCAGAAAACTAAGAAATTAACCTTAAGAAAATTGGGTCTTGTAAATCAAGAAAGAAGTAATAAGGAATGAAAAATTGAGGAAAAGATTCTTCCTCAGTTTCCTCTGCAATATCCAATGCCAGATTGAGAAGATATGGTCTGAAAAGGATTTACCAGCCTAAGAAGGTTAAGATTGGTGTGCTTTCTGAAAGACATTAAGCATTAGAGGACAAAACAAGATTTCACTGAGCTGAGAATTAATGACAAATCGAAAAAGTAAAGCCATTGGGATGAGATCATTCTTTCTGACACCAACAGTTGTTTGCAGCTGAAATGGTTTCTTAATGAAAAGAGTGAAAGCATTTTAAGTTAGTAGTGAAAAGAGGAAGTAGATTGGAAAGATATTAGCAATTTCTATAACATACTATTATGTAAATCTACACTCTATAATATTTTTTAATATGATATGCTCTTCTTTGGAAGGAGGAGTGGCATCCACTTCCATAATAACTTGCCTCTGGAAACCCTTTGAACCTGGAGAGAGGATGAAAGGCACCTAGGCGTCGAGGACTCTTCTTCATAGGGTCCCTATGAGTCGCCTGCAAATCGACGGCACTCACAACCCAGTTGTAGACGGAATTTGTTCCAGGACTTAAGAACAATAAATGACATAGTTGAGCCTCTACATCTTGTGGTTCCTAACCTTTATACTATAATAGACAAAGTGCTAGTCAATAGGCCTTTTATTGTGAGAACTACCCTCCCTTTGTAACTTGATTTGTGTCACTATTAGAGCCTCTACTTGGAATATTAATGCTTTTTAATTTTTGACTCATGTACTTTTAACTTGTTAGTTAAATTTGTGTCTTCTAGGCTGCAACAGTTCCATGATACATCTTCAAGGATGTGAACACGTACAGCTAAGCACAATTGATAAGAGTGCATCTAAATTCCAAAATCAATCTCCACAATAGTCTATGTATTTCCTATTTCCAGAGAGGCCCTTTAGAGTAGTGAGAGAAGATCTTTACCCTGAAGCCTACAGCGTCCCTTTTCAGAAGGAAGTAGCTAAGAGAATATGCCGTCCCTTTTTCCTTATGAATCAGGGTGAAGTCTCTCTCAGGGAGGAGTGATAGGGAATGGCGAAGGACACACTGACAAAGGAGATTAATAGAACTGGCTTTGACAAGCATTGTGGCAATCGGACAATTAAAACAGACTTTCAAGGGGGAAAAAAAAGAGGAACGAACTGGGGAGGAGGGTAGAGAAAATAGTGCAACAATGAATGAATGGAAACCCAAAATCTCTGTAAATGCTCATTAAAACTAATAAAATTTAATTAAAAAAAGAATTAAGTCATTGCTACTGATTTTACAGATTCTTTCATCAAACTTTTAGAGATTTATTTTTCTTCAATAGCTCTAACAATTAACTGTGCTTTGTGTATTTGTTTTGATTTACTTGTGTTTTTGTAGTGTGAATGTTCAGAAGTCTAGAATATAGATGAATATTAAGAAATCATTTCTAAAAAACCTTTCTATTATAATAAAAATAATATTACATTCATTTTAATTACTATTATAAACATTATTTCACAATTACTTCAAAATTTGGAAGGCAGCTTTGCTCACCACTATGCCACCAAAGCAGCACGTACTTTAATATCTGAAGAATAAAAATCCCCTTGTCACTACCACAACAAATTCATTTCATCTAAGGAAATATAAATCATGAGAGATCAACTTATACTTGGTTTCTATAGACAATAAAATGATCCACACATCTCCTCCCCTGGCAATAATGTTACATTATCTTTTTTTAAGATGACTCTGACCAGATACTGTTGTATGAACAGCGTAGCCATTGAGTCGAGTATTACCCAAGGTGACACTATGAATAACAGGTATGTATTCCAGCCTATCCTATATCATCTCCACACTTTCTGACACATTAGAGGGACAGTCACTGTGTCAGGCCACCTTCTTGAGGGTCTTCTTCTCCTTCACTGACCCTCTGACTTTGCAACCATCATGTCCCTCTCCAAGGAACAGCCCCTCCTAGCAACATGCACAAAGAATATGATGCTAAGTTTATCCTCTTTTCCTCCAAAGAGCACTCTCACCACACTTTCTACAAGATATATTGGTTTGTCCTTTTGGCAGTCCACAAGATAGCCAGTACTGTTCTCCAATAACACTGCTGAAAGACATTTATTCTTCTGTCATCTTTATCACTGTCTAGCTCTTGGATGCATAACAAGTGATTGGAAAGAACATGGTCTGAATCAGAGACATTTTAATCCTCAAACTGACATCATTATTCTTCAATAATTTGGAGGGGGTTTTAACTGTAGACTTTCTAACTGTAATACATCTCCTAATTTCCTGGTATTAGGAGTGTTGATGGTGGATTCAAGTGTAATTTATCTTGTTGAGGTGCTTCAATACTCTATAAATACTAGATATAAGTTTCTTATCAGACATGTCATTACCAAATATTTTTCCCCAGTCTGTGGCTTTCCTTTTTACTTTGTTGGAAAAGTTTTTGGATCCATCTGAATTTCAAAATCATCTTAAGCATATACTTGAAGCCTTGAACATCAATTATCAATGACCAGATGAGCTATGGGATGATATCAAGGATATCATCTATGAAGAGAACAAAAGATCATTTTCAAAGAAGGAAGAGAAAGAAAAAAACCTAAGTTGAAGTGAGAAGAGATTCTTAAGATTGTGCTGGAGCACCTAGAAGACAAACCAGAGAAAAAAACATGCCTACATTAAACATTTGGACAAAAAATTTCAAAGGGAAGCTCAAGAAGACAAAGCAAACTATTATGATCAAATGTTCACAAAGCTGGAATTGGAGAATAAAAAGAGGAGAATTTGCTCTGCATTTCTCAAGCTGAACTAACTAAAAAAACTTTTTTAAAGCTTGAGTCACAATATTTAAAGATGCTATTGGCAATATGTCAGCCCAGGAAGCATCAATAGAAGGTGGAAGAAATACAGTCACTATAAAAAAAAAGAACTGATTGACACTGAAAACATGGTTTAAAATTTACAAAGTGGGTGCCACAGGGTTGTGGTTTTTCTCCATACCTACTCAATGTATCTGCTGAACAAATTATTGGAGACTCTGGGCTCTATGAAGGAGAATTTGGTATCTAGATTGGAGGAAGACTCAATAAACTGCATTATGCAGATCACTCAACTTTGCTTGCTGAAAGTGAGGAGGACTTTGAGCACGGTTGGAGATGGCTGAAGAGCACAGCCTTCAAAATGGATTGCATCTCAATGTCAAGAGAGCAAAAACTCTTAGCACTAGATCAATAGGCAACATCATGATGTTGTTGTTATTATGTGTGGTTGAGTCACTCGCAACTCATAGCGACCCTAAGTACAACAGCCCTAAACCCTGCTCTATCCTATGCCAATCACACTGCCTCTGACACACCCATCCCAATTACCCCAGTCTCTGAATCAATCCACCTCATAGAGGGTCTTCCGCTCCTGTACTGTCCCTCCACTCTCCCAAGCATGATGTCCCTCTCCAAAGACCTCCCTCTCCTTACAACATGTCCAACGTATGTCAGACGAAGCCTCAGAATCCTTGCCTCCAAGGAGCAGCCTGGTTTAATCCTCTCTAGGATGAATCTGTTTGCTTTCTTGGCAGTCCATAGTACATTCAATACTCTTCTCCAGCACCACAGATCAAAGGCATCAATTGTCCTTCTATCCTCCCTAGTCATTGTCCAACTCTCTGATGCATAACAAGTGATTGCAAAGACCATAGCCTGTATCAGATACACCTTGGTCTCCAGAGTGACACCATTTCTCTTCAGTACCCTGGCGAGGTTCCTAACAGCAGACTTTCCCATTGAAATACAGTTTTTGATTTCCTGGCTACTGGTGCCAAGATTGCTGACCGTGGAGCCAAGCAGACAAAAGTTGTTAGATGGAGAAAAGACTGAAATGGTAATCAACCTCATTTTAGTTGGATCCACACTCAACACCTTTGGTACTAGCAGCCAGGAAATTAGAAGGTGTATTGCACTTGGAAAGTCTGCAGTTAGAAACTTCTTCAAATTATTGAGTAGCAATGATATCAATTTGAGGATTAATGTGAGTCTGATTCAGTCAGTGGTTTTTCTGGTCACTTGCTATGTATCTGAGAGCTGGATGGTGAATCAGGATGAAAGAGAAGAATTGATGCCTTTGATGTTGGACAAGAAGACTGAACATCCCACAGATTGCCAAAAGAACAAATATGTCTTGGGAAATGTGCAGCCAGAGTGCCCTTTGAGGCAAGGATGATAAAGCCAGTCAGCTGTGTTCTACATTTCCTGGCATAAACTGTTGAGCATGTCTAAGGCTGCATTTGTTAGTTGAACAAAGTCAGTGAGTATCCCATTGATTCCTGGGGCTTTATTTTTTCTGGTGTCTTCAGCACAGCTTTACATTCCCCCCTTTATTACCATTAGTTTTTGCTCCAACGGTGCTTCTTGAGATTTTTTTCAGTGTTGACCAGTTCTTTTTGGTACAATGTCTGCGTATTCCTTTCATCTTCTTTTAATGTTTCTTGAGTCACTAAAAGTTTTCCTTTGGATGTCTTTCAATATTGTAATTTGAGGCTTAAATTTGGTTTTTTGTTCTTTCAGGTTGAGAAATGCTGAAAGAGTTCTTCCCTTTTTATTCCCTTACTAGCCTTTTGCACATCTTGTTATAATACTTTGCTTTGTCTTAAGCTGCCCTTTGAACTTTCCAGTTCAGCTCTTTTACTTCAGCATCTCTTCCCCTTTTTGGCTATTTGATGCTCTAATGAAATCTTCAAAGTTTTTTTCTGATATCCATTTTGACTTTTTCTCTCTCTTATGTCTTTGTAATGACCTTTTGTTCACTTCATATCCTTGAGTTTATTCCACAGCTTCTGTGGTCTTCAATCATTAGTGATTAATGCTTTGAACCTGGTCTTAAAATGATTTTTTAAATTCAAGTCAAATAGACTCAAAGTTATATTGTGTTTCTTGTGGATTTGCTTTAATATTCTTCAGCTTTAACTTGCACATGAGTAATTGATATTTGACAATCAGCAGCTGGTCTGGTTCCGACTCCAACGATTCTTTGTGCAGATGTAGTCAGTCTGATTCCTGTGCTGATCGTTAGGTGAGGTCCATGTGTAAAGTCATTGTGCACAAACAATGACTTTACACATGGACCTCACCTAACGATCAGCACAAGAATCAGAATGGAAATCCAAAGCCTCTGTAAATTTTCACTGAAATTAATAATAAATTTAAATTAAAATTTTTTTTAAAAAAAGAATTAAGTTAGAGTAAGGATGGCAATGGAACCACCTTACCTCTGTAACTTGATTTTTGCCACTATTAGAACCTCTACTCAGAATATTATTGCTTTTTAATTTTTGACTCATGCACTTTTACCTTGTTAGTTAAATTTGTATCTTCTAGGCTGCGACATATCCATGATACATCTTCAAGGATATGAACATCTACAGCTAAGCACAACTGATAACAGTGCATCTAAATTCCAAAATCAATTTCCATAATAGTCTTTGTGTTTTCTACTGCCAAAGGGGCCCTTTAGAGTAGTGAGAGAAGACCTTCACCCTGAAAGCCACAGCGTCCCTTTTCAGCAGGAAGTAGCTAAGAGAATACACCATCCCCTTTTCCTTATGAATCAGGGTGAAGTCTCTCTCAGGGATGAGTGATAGGGAATGGCAAGGGACACACTGACAAAAGAGATTAATCAGAACTGGCTTTGACAAGCACTGTGGCAATTGGACAAATAAAACAGACATTTGGGGGGGAAGAAGAATGAACTGGGGATGAGGGTGGAGAAAACAGTGCAACAGTGAATGAATGAAAACCCGAAATCTCTGTAAATGTTCATGAAAACTAATAAAATTTAATAAAAAAAATTTAAAAAAAACAAAGAAAAAAAAGTGTGTTTTCTGTGAGTAAATCACTGAATGCACAATTCATTTTTTCTTCCACATTTCTGCCACTAAGTCCATACTTTCAAACTACTTTTCCTTCCTCACTGTTTCCAACATTTGTATTACATTCTTCAAAAAATTAATGCATTTTGATTGCATATTTGATCAACTTCTGACTGTAAAAATTTCTTCAATTTCCTCTTGTTTTATTTTATTTGTTGATGCATGTATTTGAATTATAGTCATGTTAACAGATCTGCATTGTAATGCATATTGATATAATCCTATCACTGGCAACATTTTATTTAGAATAGACCCTAAAATTTCCCTTTTCATTATGAATGACACACTATTTTTCCATTTTTTATTCCCAGCATAGTAGATCATATGATCATCTGATTCAAAGTAGCCTATGCCAGTCCATTTGAGTTCACTGAGGTCTATAATATCAATCTTCACGTGTTCTATTTAATTTTGTACAACTTCCAGCCTCCATTCCTAGTTTATGCATTCCGTGTTCCAATGTCTAACGGTTGTTTGTAGCTGTTTCTCCTCATATTTGAGTGCCTTCCCATTTGAGTTGTGCTTCTGATACTACAGCTACCTGCCTTTCTCTGTTGTTCTCGATCCCTGTATGTCATGTAGCAACACTAAAGACCCATCTCAGCCACTGCTTCAGGCAAATGCCCACATCCAGGTCTCCATCCTACTGCTCCACTAAGGGTCTCAGTTGGGGCCAGAAAAAGGGTGTCCTGGACCACTTTATTTGTATTACTGATTGCATTTATGGTTTGTTGTTAAAAGTGCATACAGTACTTATCTGTCAGTTTGTTTTATCAGGAATTACTTTGTATGCTGCTAATTGCTTTATAGATGAGTGCTTGTATGCCTGCTTGGTTGTTGTTTGCTCTTGTTGGTACAGCACTTGTCTCTCAGTCCACTGTATTGATGTAATCTGTGGATATTGTGATGGTAGGGAAAAAATGCCATCTGTGTGTCAAGTGCCAGAGAGGTCACCTATGGTTGACAGGTTGCAACAGAGCATCTAAAATAGACTAAGAAGCAGGACTTGTGAAACAACAAGTCTTTGAAAATCCTATGAACAACAGAGGGAGGTAGGTAGCTACAGTATCAGAGTTAGAACTCAAATGGGAAATCGTTAAAGCATAGGGAAAAGCAGCTCCAAACCACCATTATAATAATGTCAGAAAGGCTCACAAAGATTTCAAATATAAATTATCTCTTTCAGAACTCACATTGCTCTAATACTACTACTGTTGTTATGTATCGTGGATCAGAAGCAACTCATAGCTGACTCTAGCAGATTTCAGAGGAAATGAATTGAATGAATAAATGTTGTCCATCTTTCTCCTGCCCTCTAGTTATTTGCAATAGCCACACTGAACTCACAGACAATATTCACTATTTAAGGGTTTACTGGGGAAGTTAACAGTTTATAAATCAGGTTGGAAACAGGTCACAGTTCTTTGGTTTGAGTAGTTTCTCAGATGTGCTTGTAGGCCCTCTGAACTTCAATTTCACTGGATGCTGCCTTGTGACTCTCAGCCAGTGTTACAAGTTCTTCAATATCATCAGTGATTGCACCTGGAACCTACACTTCACCAGCAAGCCAAGGCTAAAGCTCTCAGCTCTAGCTCAACCCAGTGGCAGTTTTAGTTCAGTTCTATCTCACAGCTATCTCCAGTTCTTCACTACTTGTTTTTCTGTTGCTGCTGTTACTGATAGTCTGTCCTGGTGCCCATCTCATATAGAAATTCTGATTTGCTTCATTCTGGATGGCCGTGTGATTTCCACTCTCTGATTCTGAACATGGTAAATGTAGATCTCTCATGGAATGGTAAAATTGACCAAGGTTTGCATTATTAAACTCTCATGGTCCCTCTCAATTTGTGCTATTAATTTGTTCATTTCAATTTTAACATAGTCTTGCTCAGGCATGTCATGAAAATGAAAACCAGTACTTAGGAAAACAACATTAAATAATCTACTGCACTATAATGACTTAGAATGATGACTTCCCAATACAGTATTGGGGTTGTTGGGTTCTTTTCTTCACTTGGGAGTATGTGTAGAAGGTTTCGCTTATTTTTCATTAAAATGTACAGAGGATGTACAGTTTGAAAATTTCCTCCTGTGTTTCTATTGTTACTATTTTGTGAAATATAAATTCTTTCACTATATTACACATTTAGTACCAAAGTTATCTATTGACAGGTTATCAAGCTTATGTTTTACTGTTATTTTTAATTAATATTTTTGTTACTCATAGACATTTTCACACACGTACATTGTGTTTCATAATCTTTCATTTATATTATTTTCATTCATTTATATTGTGGGTTTACCCTCCCCTTATGACCATCTTACTAATAACTACTTCCTTGAAGACGTGTAAGCTAGTTACTTCATGCCTCAGGTCCTTATTGGGTTTATTATGTGTCATCAAGTCACCTGCTCTGCTCTACTCTGAGCCATCTCACTGTCTCCAACACACTTAACGCCCATTATCCCAGTTACTGTGTCAATCATTGTATCTTGTCCGGGGATCTCCTCTTTTGCACTGCTCCTCCACCCTTCCAAGCATGATGTCTTTCTCTGGGGACTGGTTCCTCATGGCCACATGCCCAAAGCATGTGAGACAGAGCTTCAAAATCCTTGCCTCCAAGGAGCAGCCTGGTTTTACCCTCTTCATGCCCTAGAATCTTCCTTTTAAATAGCCAATTTCTGATTTACCCGTCCTTATCAAACCAGTACTCTGAGGGAACAAGCATATCTCTTCTGAAGGACCCTCTGTTTAACTTGTATACTTATTTTTATTATTAATTTTAATAGACAATTACAGAGGTTTTGGATTTCCGTTCATTCATTGCCGTACTTTTCCACCCGCCCACCCCTCCCCACCAGCTCGCTCCCCCCTCCGAAGAGAAAAAGAAAAAAATATCCTTCATTAGTATACAATTCCCACATCCCTTCCCCCCACCCCCCACCCCGAGTACACTTCTCTATGAAGTGATATATGATTGAGTATTATGGTTAGCACGGGAATCAACTTGTATACTTTAATTATCTGCATCCACAAGCAACGTCCAGTCCAGAGTAAACC
Source organism: Elephantulus edwardii (assembly GCF_000299155.1). NCBI lineage: Eukaryota > Metazoa > Chordata > Mammalia > Macroscelidea > Macroscelididae > Elephantulus > Elephantulus edwardii. The sequence continues at coordinate 4,123,041 of NW_006399892.1, read as the reverse complement.
ATCAGGTTGCAGCAGCTACCCTAGCTCGCAACATGGATCCTCTTCCCTTCATCTGGTTGGGTTCTGTTCAACTAATCCCCAGCCAATTGTAGCCGGATTTATTGTTGTTATTTTTTTGATAAATACTTAAGACATGGCAAGTAAACAACTGTTGCTGGAACTTGCAAAGCAGGAATTTTTTCAATATTTTCATGGCAAATAACCTTCACAAGATGGCAAGAAAGGTACCAGAGACAGGGGTAGTGTATAGGCATTGAAAAGGGCACCATGAAATATGAAGGACAAAGAAAGCATGTTTTGCCTATAAGAAATACTGAGAAGGTTATGTAAGGATATAGGGAATAATGAGATGACAAATGTGACAACCTCTGTAGTAAGTAACAAGATAGATTACATTAAAATATCCAAATTATGTAAATTGCTTTGACTTTATATCTTTCAGAAACCATAGATCAAGGCTTAATTGAATATAAATGAAAAACATTAAATGATGTCATATTGCTAAAGTCATATTTTTAAAGTGTAAGACTGCAACAATTGCTTTTGTTTTCCAATTTCAGATCATTTAAAAAAAGTCAATGTAATATATGTGCTTCATTCAATACAAATCAGAGCTCCACTAGTCCGTGTGATAAATGTGGAGCTTTGAATAAAAGCAATATGATAAAAAAAAATTAAGCCATTATACATATTTTTTTAAAAAAGTTGCATTACATCACTTATATCTAGGGACACAGAAAGCTTTTAACCTAATTCTCAAATATCTCAATGATCTATATTCTTGAACCAGAGAGTCTAGGAAAATTAGGAGGAAAGAAATCTTTCCCTCTGATTAATTACAGTCTGCCTCCTTCCTCACAGAAGTTTCAGTCCTGGTATGCATTTTTTTTTAAATTCTATGCACTAGAACCAGGGGGGAAATGAAAAAAAAAATTTGCCTTTGCTTGCAGTGTTTGCCTTTTCCGTTATCTTCAATAATTTTCAACAAAATACTTATCAATATTTTCTAATAATTCTTTTAAATGAGATAAATAACCATTTCTTCATTTTGTTTGTCTCTCTTTTGTCACTTAGATTCAATAACCACTTTATCTTCCAGCTAAGTAGTATGCAAGCAGATCTGATGATGCAATGGGTGAGGCATTTGACTGTGCTTAGAACCCTTGAACTGTGGGACAAATACAAAGCAGTCTTTTCTCATACAGATTTACAGCTTTACTCTATCCTAATGGTTTGCTATGGGTTACATTGACTCTCTGCTATTGCGTTTTAAGTGGGCTGCAATACATTGATCTTGGATTTGGTATAAATTTATCTTATAAGAACCATTTTCCCTGCTGATTGAAAGAAAATAAATGACCCCACTCTTAAGAAAATTGCATTTTTGTCTGATTAAGCAATTGCAAAACACAATCATGGTTAAAAATAAAAATAATAATAATAACTCAATATCAGCCAATTTGATGATTTAATGTCTTTAATATGCTGAGGTTACTCCGAAGCTTTTTTTCTACGCATTACATACAGAATCCCCTTATCTTAAAGAGAAAGGGAGCTGGCCTTCCCCAGTATGTTAATGAATACCTACAAGATCGAAATGTCTCTTTTTAATGAAATTTGTTGATTTTTCTAAATTATTATATTCTTGTAATTGACTCAACAGAAATGGGAAATAGGTTTGTAAGTGAGGTTGTGAAAAAATTCGTTTTTGTAGTCTTTTCCTTGTTTTTGTGCAAAAGAGAGAGAAAAAACCCACAAACTGATTGGGAGATATTCTTCCTGGATCCTTTGAGATGATTCTTATACTTGCCCTTTTTGTAGGTAACCGGGAGGAAGTTAATTCCTGTTAGGAGAAAATGTTAATTATTATGTAAAGATACTTGGAAGCATATTTATTTTGCAAATGTTGTTGTTATTGTTGTTCTTAAATGCTATGAAGTCATAGATGACTCATAGTGACCCTGTGAATGAAAGACCTGAACACTTGTGTAACTTTCATTCTTTCTCCAAGTTCACAGAGTTTCTGGAGGCAAGCTATTTGAGAAGTAGATGCCATTCCTGCTTCCAGTCTTGTTTTACTTGGGAAGCTGCACCAAACACTGTCCACCATGGGTAACCATTGAGCATCTGACACATCAGTGTCACAGTGTTCAACATCACAGCAACCACGAATCATCTCTGTACAGCAAATGAACAGACCAGTACTATACTACTAAGAAGAAGGTTTGACCAAACACAATTAAAACCAGGCTTGAGAGCCACAGATTAAAATCACTCACTTCTGACTTGGTAGCATCACTTTCTACCCACTAGGCCAACAGAGCTCTCTCTATGTTGTTGTTCTTAATTGCTGTCGAGTCGTAGATGACTCATCGTGACCCTGTGAATGAGTACATAAAAATTTAAGCAATAAGAATGAGCCCTTAACCTATATAAAGCAATAATATCACAGAGGTTGATGGGGTACTTCACTATTATCAAGAAGCAATTGGAGAGAATTATATTCTTTGGACCCAAGGTTACTCAGATCTGGACCTCTTAGAAGGAGAAGACAGAGTTGTAATGGTAGAGCAGCAGAGACAGAACCAGCAGATTAGTGTGTCCTCCTTGGCCCATGGAACAAGGTGGCTTAAAATGAATTATCCACTCACATAGCAAGACAGTTGAGCTTTAGCAACCTAGGAAGTTGAGAGTCTCTGTGCAGGTTTGCTAGTAAATGATGTGGTTTTGCCAACAAAGCTAAAAGAATTGTAACTTTTTTGCCCAAGGAAGGCAAACATACATCAATGAACAAAGCAACTAACACTGTAGGTTTTTTTTATTTTAAATAATAGTATTAGTGTTACAGTGTAACTAATGCTTAACTCCACAATAAGGGATTTTCTTTCAC
>NW_006399892.1:4115580-4116982 GCF_000299155.1 Elephantulus edwardii | reverse complement strand
GTTAGTACTTAAAAAAAATCTTCCAGTGTTTTCCGCTATCAATACATTATGGAAAGCTAAAATTGTAAAAGTCTGCAAGTAATTATCTTTATACTCAGTATCATCGTCATCATATCTTTATTTTCAGATTTTGTTCTCAGAGATTGGCATACTGTGATGGTACAATAGGTAAGTATCACTGATTAAATATTTAAGGAGAAGAGTAATTGAATCATGTGTTTATAAGCAGGAATAAACAAAGTTTAAAATCAATAAATAGAATATATTATGAAGTAGAAGTAATTTGCATGATTACCCTTTGAAAGGATAGAGACTTGTTTATTTTGATTTTTTGTTCTTTTTAAAACAGTACCTAATATAGCTCCCTTTTTAAAATAGAGGGCCCTGGTAATATAGTGTGCCATGAATTGTGTTGCTAATGTAAAGGTCATGCCTCTCTGCTGATTTGAACCCCCTACAGGCTCCTCAGAAGAAAAATGAATAATCTTCTCCTGTGAAATGCATATCTCAGGAACTTAAAGAAGGATAGTTATGTGTGGTTTCTTTCTTGGTATCCATAAACTGGTGACAATTTGACCCCATTTTAAGAATTGTTTGCCATCTCCACAACTTTCTAATGAACCAATGTTGTTATTGTTGCTATTTTCAGTTGCTGCTGACTCAGACCTTCTCATAACTGATCCTTCCAGTGTGTTTTCAGAGATGGTTTTCAGATTGTCCAAAGATGGATAGTCACACAAAAAGAGACTGCCCATCTATGTCTAAATTATCTAGGAATGTCATAATAATGTTTCAGTCCTTTTCTCTTTGTAACAAAGAGAATGTGGCTTCACAATTAAGATTTCCTCAAATTACTTGCCCTCTTTGAGATTTTTAAATTTCCAGATCAATATGTAGCAAGTAAAAATACAAGTCAGAATATTTATAGAAGAGAGGAGATAGTGATATCATTATAGAAAAAGGAAGACAGTACAAAGATGCTGCATGGATAGCAAACAGATGAGTGATGAAAAAAGCATTTTAAAATATGTTGTTAGTGTCCAACAAATGCAAAATATATCAATAAGAACAATTTTAAGAAGAATGTTTACTAGTAGTGGTGGGTAACTGAAACAAGAAAGGATGAAAAAAATGATGGTTCACTGCAAACACTTTTCCTTCTCCTCAATCTATTTTATTTTCTTTTTCTCATTCTTGTGTGTTGCCAAGTAGAAAATGAACCATAGCTAACCCTCTGTCAGATTTTCAGAGTCAGTAAATCTTACGAGAAGAGATTACCCATCTTTCTACCATACAGTGGCTGGTGGATTCGAAACCTGAACCTTTACTTTGACAGTGCAAATCTTTATCACTAGGCCACCAGAGCTCATTGTGGATTTTATTTTTTTTTACTTTTTTTTTT
>NW_006399892.1:4111447-4113991 GCF_000299155.1 Elephantulus edwardii | reverse complement strand
ACCTCTTATGACTGTTAAATGACACAGATACTTTCTCAAAGTAGTTTTATCTACTTACAGTCATATCAGCAACATAGGTGATCATTTATTGCTCCATATTCATCCCAAAATTTGATGTTATCAGCCTTTCACCTTCTCATCAATCTGGAGGATATGTGATTGAATCCCATTGAAAAGAAAAAAAAAAAACAAAACAAAAAAACCCAAAAAATCCAAACAACTTTTTATTAGGATTTAAGTAAATTATTACAAAAAAACCCAAAGCTTTCCATTGACTAATTTGGAAATTTTTTTATCAATTGTAATAAAAGAAATCCCTGCAACATAACAGTCTTCTTGTGTTCTCCCACCTATAACTGTTTTTGTTCATCCCTGCCTCCTAAACCTTTCCTGGTTTTGGTTATTTATCGTGGGGCACACGATTCCCTTTGCAATCTCATATGGTTGGTTATTCAACATTGTGTGCACTTGCCTACTGTTACTGTTCACTTTATAGCTTTATTTATGATTTTTCTTAAAGTTGAGCCATAGAGAAGCTCAAAAAGTCAAAGTATGAAAAAAAGGGTCATATTCCCTAGGTTACCAGCAGTCTTAATCATACCAGTAAGATTGTACTTTTATTGTTTTGAGTTATGCTTCACAGTTTTCTGCAATTCGATCTAGGACTTATAATTGTGAGCCCATTCAGCGCAGTCAGCAGTGGTAGCCAGGTATTATCCAGTGCTTTTGACCTCAGGTTCATGGAGGTTAGGATACTGTGGTACTATAGTTCTTTGAACACACTATTTTAATGTGTCTTTGATTTTCTTTACCGCTCTGTGTTCTCAAGGAGAAATAAAAAGGGGATTATGAGAAATATTACAAAAAAAAGAAATATTATTATATAGTCAATTTCTGATAGAAACAGTTATAGTTGTTGTTTGCTGCCATTAAGTTAAATACAACTCATAGTCACTCTATGAACAAAAGCTTTGGATCTTGCCTTATCTGTGTCAACTTTATATTCTTGGACACACTTGAACTCATTGTTGTGTCACTGTATCAATCCACCTGATCGAGGATCTTCCTCTCCTTCACCATCTCTCCACCTCCCAAGTATGGTATCTGTCTACTGAATAAACTCTCCTAGCATGATACCCAAAGTATGTGAGACAAAGCTGCATCATTTTGGCCTTCAAAGAGCACTTTGGGTGCATGTTCTCCATAGTTCGTGGGTTATTCAGCACTCTTCCCCAACACCACAATTAAAAGGCATCAATTTTTCTACCATCTTTAATCATTGTCCAGCTTTCACATGCGTAGCAAGTGACTGGAAAAAAGACGGCTTGATTCAGGCACACCTTAGTCCTCAAACTGACATCATTTCTCTTAAATAATTTGAAGAGTTCTCTGACTACAGACTTTCTTTTTTAAGTCCCTTCTCTTTTTTAAACTAATATTTTTATCATTCATATATATTGTGTTTCATGCAGGTACATTGTTGTATTCCATACAATCCTGCATTTCCATTATATTTTTGTTAGCTTACGTTGGAGGGTTCCCCCCTCCTTTACAAAATCACTCCACCAACAACTTTTGTGAAAGCATGTATGCCAACTACTTTATGCCTCATGTCCTCATTTAGATAGCCAGTTACTGGTTTTCCCTTCCCTATCCCTTGTTTCTCTGAGGAAACAAGCATATCTTTTTTGCTGAAAGAACCCTTCTTCAACTTGGAAACTTTGAGCATCTGCATCCATAAGCAATGCCCAGTCCAGAGCAAGCCAACAGGTTGCAGCCATCAGCCGTAGTTCACAGCATGGATGACCTTCTCTTCTTCATCTGGTGGAATTCTGGTCAACTCACCTTCAGCCATCTTTGGCTCACTTTAAATGGACATCAGCTGCAAGATCAGGAGTCCACACTTCTCCCTGTATGCTGTTGGTTTCCTCATTCAGTGCTAACCCCTAAATGGGGACAAGTCAAGTCAACAGACCAGAAGTCCTCATGACTCCCTGTTCCTCAAGCCAACAACACTTCGGTGCTCATCCATGCATCTGTGCATGCTGGTGGACAGCGCTGAAGGAACGTGTTGTTGTATTCTTCTCACTTCTATTCCTGTGCATCCAAATGATCTATATGAGTGAACATACTACAATCTCAAGTCTTGGAGGTAGGATCTCATGGGTGCTGACTTTATCTTTCCGCAGAAGCCAAACAACTTGTTAGAGTTATAAAAGGATAATATCTTCCTTTCTCCTCCCCCCTTTTCTGTTTGCCCATCTTTCAAATGTGAGTCTCTTCAATCATAGTCCATTGTGGGCCCATGAAACCACCAAAATGCAAATCTACTTAAAGTATTGTGTTGCTGTTTTTATTGTGTACTGTAACCTTGATACCTCCTGCACCTGAGACTCAGGCAAGTTTTCAGAGGCAGTTAATAGCACAGGAAGATATCTTCCAGCCTTGTTATGTAGGATTCAATTTTTACGCTTGACCATGTCCTACCCTCCACTACCAGATTCTACTTTATTTTTAACCTAACTTTTTTTAAATTATTATTAA
>NW_006399892.1:4106642-4110741 GCF_000299155.1 Elephantulus edwardii | reverse complement strand
CAATATTCCAGTATCATTTCAATAATACATATTTTCATCCTCCTCCTTTTAAAAAAATATTTTCATATAATCACCCTTACACACTACACTTTATCCATGTACATTGTATCTCACACAATTCTTCATCAATACTATGCCTCATACAATTAACTACCACCTCACCACATCCCGATCACTTGCTGTGCATCTGAGAACTAGACAATGAATAGGGATGGCAGAAGAATTGATGTCTTTGAGTTGTGATGTTGGCAAAGAGTTCTGAATATTCCCAAGGATGGCCAAGAGAACAAACAGATATGTCTTGGAGATGGTACAGCCAGAATGCTCTTTGGAGGCGAGAATGATGTGGCTTTGCCTCACATGCTTTGGGCATGGTATGTGTGTGTGTGTGTGTGTGTGTGTGTGTGTGTGTGTGTGTGTGTGCTGTTATTCCTCGGAGATTTAATGCTTGGAAGAGTGGAGGATTGACAAAGGTGGGGGAGACCTTTAACCAGGTGGATTGACATAGTGACTGCTGCAATAGGCTTTTGTGTGTCAGGAAGTGTTAGGATGGCACAGGATAGCGGAGGGTTTGGATCTTTTGTTCATAAGGTCACTATGAGTCATACTTGACTCCACAATAAACAACAACAACAAGAAGTCTGTAATTTTTACAAAATAAACTGCCCCATCTTTCTTGTATAGAGTGCTTGGAGACTCCAAACTGTCAATTTTTTTTTTCTTAGCAGCTAAACATTTAAATTACTACACCTCCAGGACTCTTTCATAAGTGCTTAGAAACAGCAAATTGAGTAGGAGATGTGCTCAGAACAGTAATTCAGAATAGTAATTGTTATATTGTTATAGAGCCAAGTAATGATAAGTATAAAGCCAGCTGTAAAATACCAAGTCTATTATATTTAATGTTCTAAAGAGTGAGAATTTGTCTTAATTTTTCATGAATCTCCTTTGTTACTTATCTGAGGAAATCACAGCTCTACTATAATGACAATTAATGATATAACAACTGACACTCAATTCAACCCCATGCATAGTAGAAATATGCTGTCAATTTACTATTTCTTTCTCTCATTCCATAGGTTCTATTAGTCAAGAATGACTTATTCTAAAAACAGTGTATATGTCTGCATTTTTAATCCTGTAATTAAAAAGCATGCATCTCACCTGGAATAATAAAAAAATATTAAATATGGTCTCTATGAGTCAAAGGCAATTCGATGGCATATAACAACAACAATAGTATACTAAAAGATTTAAGGACTTAGAACTTACGTATTCTGGATGTACATTTTATGGCATAAAATGTATTATTTCACTTATCATAGAATAATTTCAATGATATGGTTAATGACAAATATTTTAAGCCTTACTAAGTGTATTAATTTTTCTTGAATATTCCCTGATATTGAATGGATTATTTGTAAAAATTCTGAATATATAGGATATTTCACATTATTTAAAAAATTGATGATAATTAATATGTCTATCAATACTCATTTATATTCATGGACATATGTAACAATTCTTAGTATTCCAGCCCTTCAGTATTACATGACTAAAATAAAGGTTTAAATTTTATTTATTTAAAATATTCTACACTTAAGATATCAACAGCATTTTCTATAGCATAATAAGTAATATTTCTATAATCTATTCCAATATTAACATCAATATTATCGTCAACAACTTGTGCTATGCAGATGACACAACCTTGCTTTGCAGAAATCAAGGAAGACCTAAAGTATTTGCTACAGAAGGTCAAAGGCTACAGTCTGTAATATGGATTGAAGTGCAACATCAAGAAGATTCTCACTACTGGGCCAACTGACAACATCATAACAGGAGAAGAGAGTGAGATTGCTAAAAGCTTTAGCTTACTGGGTTTCACACTCAACACTTTTAGTACCAGTAGCCAGAAAATAAAAAGATGAATAGCATTGGGAAAGTCTGCTATCAGTGACCTCTCTAGAGTACTGAGGAGCAATGATGTCAGTCTAGAGACTAAGGAGTGCCTAATCCAAGCCATGTTCTTCACAATTATTTGAAATGCATCAGAAAGCTGGACAATGAATAAGGATGATAGAAAACTGATGACTTTAAGTTGTGGTGCTGCAGAAGAGTAGTGATCATACCATGGACTGCCAAGAGAACAGAGCTTCCGTAGAGAGGGTGAAACCAGGCTGCTCCTTGGAGGCAAGGATTTTGAAGCTAGGCACGTGGCCAGGAGGGACCAGTCCTTGCTGAAGGACATCATGCTTTGAAAGGTGGAGCGACAGCGCCGGAGAGGAAGACCCCACATAAGATGGTTTGACATCATAACTGGGATAATAAGGTAAGTGTGTCAGAAACAGATTGGTTCAAGATAGAGCAGAGTTCAGAGGTAGTGTATATAAGGTTGCTATGAGTTTCAAGCAACTCAACAGCACATAGCAAAAACAACAAATGTCATTTTTGCTATAATTGTTAAATTTAATTTTTCAAGGACCAATATTAACTGAGAATAATGGGAATCCCAGAACATTTGATTGTGGTAATGTGAAACCTACATTTGGACAAAGAGGCAGTTGTCAGAACAGAGCAGGGAGACACTGGATGGTTCAAAATCAAGAAAGGGTTCCATTAGGGATATTTTTTGTCTCCATACCTTTTCAATCTGTATGCTGAACACGTCATCTGGGACCCTGGGCATCAGGATTGGTGGAAGAATCGTCAACAATCTGCCTTATGCAGATGACAAAACCCTGCTCACTGAAACTGAGGAGGACCTGAAGCCCTTGCTGCAGAATGTCAAGGACTGCAGTCTTCAATATGGATTGAAGCTCAATATCAAGAAAATAAAATTCTCACCACTGGGTCAATTGGCAGCATCTGTATGGATGATGAAGAAATTGAGATAGTTAACAGTATTTGTTTACTTGGCTCCACAGTTAACACTCTTGATAACAACAGCCAGGAAAGGAGGAGATGAATTGCATTGGGAAAGTCAGCTGTGAGGGACCTCTCCAGAGTACTGAAGTACAACGATCTCAGGCTGGAGACTAAGGTGCGCCTGATCCAGGCTACTGTCTTTGCAATTACATGCTATGCATCGGAGAGTTGGAGAGTGAAAAGGGATGATAGAAAGAGAACTGATGCCTTTGAGCTGTGGTGCTGGAGAAGAGTATTGAATATATCATGGACTGCTAGGAGAACAAACAGGTTTCTTCTGGAGAGGGTGAAGCCAGAATGTTTGCTGGAGTCAAGGATTCTGAAGCTTTGTCTGACATGCTTTGGGCATGTTGTAAGGAAGGACTGGTCCTTGGAGAGGGACATCATGTTTGGGAGAGTGGAGGGTGGCACAGGAGAGGAAGACTCTCGATGAGATGGATCGATACTGTAAGTGGAGTGGTGGGAATGAATGTGTTTAAGACAGTGATGTTGGCACAGGATAGAACGGCTTTTAGGGCTCTTGTACATAGAGTCATTATGAGTCGCAAATGACTCGATGGCACATAACAGCAACAATATTAACTTTCTATACCATAACTGGAAATGTGTGTAATTTATTGTTATAGATGTCAACGACTCATAATGAAAAGAAAAAATAAGAAGAAAAAACAAAGTTGTTAGAATCAATACATTTCCCTGCATTCTCACTTTGTCTAACACGATAAAAGAAAAAAACGAGGATGGCATTTTCTAGCCCCTTATATCTTCAGTGGTATAAAAATTAAATACACTAAAGACCTTTACAAAAGGCAGTCATCAGAACAGAGCAAGGAAACACTGTAGGGTTCAAAATTGAGAAGGGTGTATGCCAGAGATGTGTCCTATGTCCATACTTTTTCAACCTATATGCACAACAGATTATCCAGGAGGCTGGGCTCTATGAGAAGAAGTGTGGCATTAGGATTGGTGGAAGATCCAACAATCTGCGTTATTCAGAGGACACAACCCTACTTGATGAAATTGAGGAGAACCTAAAGCACTTGCTGCAGAGGATCAAGGACTGTAGCCATCAATATGGATTGAGGCTCAATATCAAGAAGACAAAGATTCTCACCACAGGACCAATTGACAGCATCAGGATGGATGGTGAAGAGCTTGAGATTGTTCACAG
>NW_006399892.1:4104765-4106472 GCF_000299155.1 Elephantulus edwardii | reverse complement strand
AAGCAAGGATTCTGAGGCTTCATCTGACATACTTTGGACCTATTGCATGGAGGGACCAGTCCTTGGAGAAGCACATCATGCTTGAGAGGGTGGAGGGACAGCACAGCACAGGAGGGGAAGACCCTCTATGAGGTGGATTGATTCAGTGACTGGGGTAATCTGTGTGCCGGTGTCATAGATAGTGAGATTGGGACAGGACAGAGCAGAGTTTAGGGCTGTTGTACATAGGGTCGCTATGAGCCACAGGCAACTCGACGGCTCATAAAAACAACAACAACAACAACAACAACAACATCTTACATATTTTGAACCCTAAGTTCATTAGAAACATTAATAGATGGACTTGTGTCTTGATAAGTTGTAAGTTGTTTTGATTAATTACTGCCACATCTCTTTAGACTCACAGCATTCTATCATCAATGATGAATGAATGAATACTGGTCAGTTTTGTACCAACTTGATAATCATCACTGTCACTGAGCCAATTTTTTTGTACAGCATCTTTTGAATCCAAGAATTAACAAGTATTGGTGAATTGACACAAGGACTGCAACAATGGCCTCAAGTGCGTTAGAGACAGTGAGCATGGCACAGGATAAGACATGGTTCAGATCTGTTGTTAATGGGGTAGCTATGCATTGTCCTTGACTCAATGGAACCTAATAACAACAACAACAACAGTGGGTAATAAGTCTTCTGTGAACCTCTCCAAAGTCCTAAAGAGCAATGATGCTAATTTAAGGTATGCTTGAATCAAGTCATGGTATTTCCAATGTTTCTGATTGCTGGATGGTGAAATAGGGTGACAAAAGAATTGACACCTTTGAATTGTGGTGTTGGAGAAAAGTAATGAATATTCTCTGACAAATAACATTAGATTTCTTCGAGGTTTAGTGTTGGAGAGGAGTATTGAATATTCCCTGGGCTACCAAAAGAACAAACGGAAAGAAATGTTTTGGAGAAAGTACAAACAGAGTGCCTATTAGAGGCAAGGAAGGAGAAACTTCATCTCACACACTTGAGAATATTGTTATTTGAGACTGTTTTCTGGAAACAGACATCATGCTTGAAAAGGTGGAACGTTGGAGAAAGAAAGGAAGACGCTTAATGAAACTGATTGTTACAGTGACAGGAGCACTGGGCTTAAGTGTGTTTGGAATGATAAGGAAAACATAGGAAAGTACCAGATAGAGCTGTTACTCATGGAATCACTATGACTCATACTCAACTCAATGGCACCTTAAAACAAACAAACAAACAAAAACACAAAGAAAACCACAGTGATATTTTCTATCAAAAATCAGTAGTGTTTTTATAAAATATTGTTATATTTTTATAGGTATTAAATTTAACTCTTCAGTAATAACACATTTCTAAATAGAAATATGTAATGCATTCTTACAGATGTCAATGTCTCAGCCAATAAATTAAGGCTGATATGCAAAAGGATGGGAATCCAAGAATACTCAATTGTGCTCCTGTGAAACCCATTTCTAGATCAAGAAGCTTTTGTATAAACAGATCAAGAGAGCAGTGCATATTTGAAAATCAGAAATCATGTTCATCATGGCTGTAAAATTCTCCATACATATTCAAACTGTATGTAGAATAAATCATTTGAGAAGTGTACTACATGAGAAAAAATGTGGCATAGTAATTGGAAGAAGACTCATCAATAACCTGTAGTGTGCAGATGGTACAATCTTG
>NW_006399892.1:4102312-4104040 GCF_000299155.1 Elephantulus edwardii | reverse complement strand
TGCGCAATGTAGGTTGTTGATGATTCATCCTCCTACGCTGATGCCGCATTCCTCCACCTACTGTCCTACCTCCCGAAAGGGTGCATCCCTGGTGTACTCATTTCTCGATTTTGAACCAGGAAGTGTTTCTTTTCTCTATTCTAGTGTCTAATAAGACATTAAAATGGGTTCAAAATGGGTTATACCTCAAAATCAAGAAAACAAAAATCCTCACCGCTAGACTAATAGATAACATCATGGTAGATGAAGAGATATAAATTGTCAATAATTTTATCTTGTTTGGATCCACAATCAACACCCTTGGCACTAGCATCCAAGAAATCAAATGAGGTGTTACACTGGAAAGCATATTTTTAGGGACATCTGGGTGTATCTGATTCCATACATAATTGTTTAAGTATTTGTTATGCAGTTGAAAGTTGAACAATGAATAAAGACAACAGAAGAACAATTTATGTCTTTGAGTTGCAATGTTGGAAGAGTATCGGATATCCTATGGACTGCCAAAAAGGAAAACAAATATATCTTGGAAAAAGTGCAGTCAAGGTGCTCCCTGGAGGCAGGGACAGTGAAACTTCATCTCACGTACCCTGGGAATGTTGTGGTAGGGGCAGACATCCTTGGAAAGTGGGCTGTCTTGTTTTGATTGAGAGTCAGGCATAGAATGCTTGGTTGTTTTTTCTTCATTCACAATTGTGTGTGAGCTGATTTAATTTGCTGGATTTAGCTAAACAATGAGCTGTGTGCTAAAAGCCTCTTGTTTAGGACCTGGTGGATGGTCTTTGTATTTATAAGATGCTTGGACTCTGGGGCCTGAGGCCCTCAGAACTAGTGTTAGTTTTGTGTTGAATGTTCCTTTTTCTAAGTGGTACAGCACTGGTCTGTCAATTTGCTGTATTGAGGTAACTTGTGGTTGTTATGATGCTGCACCACTGGTGTGTCAAATATCATAATGTTTACTCATAATGGACAGTGTTTGGTGGAGTCCCCAGATTAAGACAGGCTTGGAAGCAGGAATGGAATCTACTTTATGAACAACATGTCTCTGGAAACTCTATGAACTTAGAGAAACAAAAATAATCATAGAACAGAGTTCAGGTCTTTTGTTCATAGGGTCGCTATGAATTGTGCTCAACTCAACAGTATTTAACAATGAGAACAATAAACCTTGTAAAAGGTCATTGTGGTTGGAAAGTTGAAAATCAATAAAGGTGGGGAAGATCCTCAACAGAACTGAAACTGTGACTTTAGGTGTGTGCTTGGGTATGTCAAGATGGTCAGGATGGCACAAGGTAGGGTAGGGTTCAGATCCATTGTTCATACCATCAAAGTGAGTCATAATCAACTCCACAACATTTAACAGCAACTAGAAGTAAGAATAAAGAAAATTAATAATGTAATTTTTATATTAGTATAGTTACAGAGCTTGACAATTAAATAAAATTACCTTTTATGCTTTTTAAAATATATGGAAGAAATTGTAGGCTTATAGCAGCCTGATACCATTGTTTAAGCTTATTATTTTATGTAATAGAAACTAGTTTCTAGGTTAGGGTAAGACTGAGAAAAACTGGATAAATTGTGTATACTGCACTGAAAAAAAAAAGAAACTAGTTTTGTCACTAAACCGCCTATCATTTTATGTCTTTCAAAATTTATAAATGATGTACAATAACTTTGTCAGAAACATGTATATTGTACCATTCAGAATTTTCTTAATATTTCTAC
>NW_006399892.1:4097536-4101427 GCF_000299155.1 Elephantulus edwardii | reverse complement strand
ACTTGTGACTCATAGTGACCCTATGTACAACAGCCCTAAACTCTGCTCTGTCCTGTGCCAATCGCATCACCTCCGACACACCCATGCCGATTACCCCAGTCACTGAATCAATCCACCTCATAGAGGGCCTTCCCCTCCTGCACTGTCCCTCCATCCTCCCAAACATAATGTCCCTCTCCAAGGACAGGTCCCTCCTTACAAGATGTCCAAAGTATGTTAGACAAAGCTTCAGAATCCTTGCCGGTTTAACCTTCTCGAGGATGAATCTGTTTGTTTCCCTAGCAGTCCATGGTACCTTCAGTACTCTTCTCCAGCACCACAGCTCAAAGGCATCAATTCTCCTTCTATCCTCCTTATACAATGAAATATATAAACTTATAAAATTAAATATAAATGACTGATTCTGAAAATACATGATTTCCAGCAAGATGAGAAGCATAGAAATCTGTAATGTATTTTCAAAATGGTCCATTCAAAGCACTATTTAAATACTCAAAATTAATCAAATTTGTGAGCTCTGGTGGCCTAATGGTAAAAATTTGTGCTGTCAAACCAAAGGCAAGTGGTTTGAATACACCAGCTTCTCTGTGGAGAAAAAAAAACAGATGGACAGTCTCTTTCTTTGGGACTCAGAGTCTCTGAAAGCCCACTTGAGGGTCAGCTACAAGTAAGTTCCAACTCAATAGCATGCAACAACAACTAATAATAAACAAATTTAAATCATAATAGTGAGCTTATTAAAATTTGAAATACATTAAAGTGATGCAGAAAATGATTTTGACAAAAAATGGAAATATGTAGTATTTCGCTTCTTTAAATTTTTTCTAATTCTTATCGAATCTCTTCTAGATATTATTTCCCTGAAAGTAAGGACAGAGAATATGTTCCCACCTGGTGGTTACATGCATCAAATTTAGAGATGCCTTCACCTTAACTACCACTAAATCTAACACAATAACCATGAACATTTTGTAAAAGTGAAGAGAGATAAGAGTAAAAATGCTCTATCACCAGCTGTTTTCCCATCAATACCTCTTGTGAATTAAAAGCAAATCACTCACCAAAAAAATTGTATTTACATGCCACTTTTCTTTTGAGATGCTAAAAAGCTTCATTTCTCTATACTTAAATTTATTCAAAGGTTAAAAAAGAGCCCAGGAATTATAATGCCAACTATTGCACCATGATGTTATAAATAAAAGCTTTTAAACAACTTTGATCACTTCTGATAAATAAAGCAAACAACAAAGCCTATTATTAACTACACATTGATCACAAAATGCCCACCGTTAAAGAGCAACCTAAAAAATTAGAAATTTTCGTTTTGTTTTGAATAGAAAACAGTTATACATTTTGAAACTTCAAAACTTGAATGTCAGATTGTTACAGTGCTTGTATTTGGCACATAAATGCAGGAAAGAAAAATGTGCATTTTCACTTACCACACTATTCAGTACTTTCTCCTCCTCGCCTATTCAATTTTTTTTTAGTGCATTAAAATGATTCTTTGGGAAAAATGTCCATTTAAATGATTGCTATGCTTTAAACAATTTTAAAAATGTGATGACATGGTCATTTCCCATGCTGTCTGGGTATTTCAGGCTGATTCTAAATTGTTGAAGTAACCTTACAAGCAGGCAGAGAGACCACAGGAAATACCACTAATCACAGGAGACCATAAAGTTTAAAGTCACTGCTTTTTACCTACTGTGTTCAATTGTTATATTAAGAATGTCAGGGTTAAATGTGTGTGTGTGTGTGTGTGTGTGTGTGTGTGTTCCATTCCAATGTTGACCAATAATGCTATAATACTTATCCTACAAGACAGAGTAGAACAGCCTCAGTAGGGCTTCCAAGGCTGTGTGTCTTCATGGTAGCACAGTGACAAATGTTTCTTCCACGGAGAGCCTGGCAATCCTTTGGTTGGCTGCTGAGTGTGTAGTCACCAGGGCTTCTTTTCTTTTACATGATCTGTCAAATGACTCAGGTCCAGAAAAAATTGACTTTATTGTGTGAATAACTGAAGGAAAACTATTTATGAACTTTCACTCAAATTTAAAAAAAAAAAGAAAATTGAGGGGGGAAAGCTACTTTACATTAATTTGCCTTGCCTAATCACATAAAATATTTTGTTGTTGGCTGTGGCTGACTCTGAGAAGAATGGGAATCCCAGAACACTTGATTGTGCCAATGCAAAATCTATACTTGGACCAGGAGGCAGTTGTCAGAACAGAGCAAAGAAACACTGCATGGTTCAAAATTGGGAAGGATGTGCACCAAGGATGTATCCTATCTCCATATCTTTTCAATCTATATGCAGAGCAAATTGTCTGGGAGACTGGCTCTATGAGAAGAAATGTGCCATCAGGATTGGAGGAACAATCTGAGCTATGCAGATGACACAATCCTGCTTGCTGAAACTGAGGATGACCTGAAGTGCCTGCAGCAGAAGGTCAAGGACTGCAGCCTTCAATATGGACTGAGGCTCAATGTCCAGAAGACAAAGATTCTCACCACTGGACCAATAGGTAGCATCAGGATGGATGATGAAGAGATTGAGATTGTTCACAGCTTCCGTTTGCTCGGCTCCACGGTCAACACTCTTGGCACCAGTAGCCAGGAAATAAAAAAACATATTGTGATGGGAAAGTCTGCGGTTAGGGACCTCTCTAAAGTACTCAAGAGCAACGGTGTCTCTCTGGAGACTAAGGTGCACCTGATACAGGCCATGGTTTTTGCAATCACTTGTTATGCATCAGAGAGTTGGACAATGACTAAGGAGGATAGAAGGAGACTTGATGCCTTTGAGCTGTGTTGCTGAAGAAGAGTATTGAATATACCATGGACTGCTAGGAGAACTACAAGTTTGTCCTGGAGAGTGTTAAGCCAGGTTGCTCCTTGGAGGCAGGGATTTGAAGCTTTGTCTTACATACTTTGGACATTTTGCAAAGCGGATCAGTCCTTAAAGAGGGACACTATGCTTGGGAGGGTGGAGAGACAGCGCAGAAGAGGAAAATCCTAGATGAGGTGGATTGATTCAGTGACTGGGGTAATAGGGATAGGTGTGTCAGAGACAATAAGATTGCCACAAGATAGAGCAGAGCTTAGGGCTGCTGTACATAGAGTTCCTATGAGTCACAGGCAACTCAACAGCACGTAACAACAACAATAACAATCCTACAAAACAGTAGTAATGTTGGTGTTCTACTCCTCCTCTTGCCCATCCCATGATCTCATGTACCTCAGGTAGGATATGGACCTAACAGTAATTCTGTACCTGAACAGATTTACATTGTTCGAAGCAAATGATCCCCTTGTGATAGAGTTAATCTTAACTCATTGCGTCACTTTAGGAAAAATAGTATTGCTCCGTACTCTCTGAGGCTGTAAGTCTGTATGCAAACAGACTGCTATCCTTTGTTTTCTTTATAGTTATTGGTGAATTTGAACAGCAGAACTTTTCCTTAATCATTGATCTCTTTTGGGGGGGGGATTAGCAAGGTACACTTTATTTATTTTTTTAATTTTATACTGGTTTACTTTCAAAGTTCATAAACATTGTTATTCACACGAGATCTTTCCCCTTTCCTTTACCCATCCACTCTCCACCCATGAAATTGTGTGACCCTTTGATTAAGAAGCCCCCTGCCTTGGATCCTCATACTTGTTTTAAAATAATGGTCTTGTACAGAATTTTCTTTATGATACTTAGTTCACTTAGCATAATGCTCTCCAGTCTCTCCCATGTTAGGCATCAATTTAATAAATCATTGCTCTGAGTGCTACATATTATTCTATTCTGAGAATGTACTGTAATTTCTCAATCCATTCCATTGTGGCTGGGCAATTAGTCTGTATCCATGTTATTGCTATGGTGAATAATGCTTTTAT
>NW_006399892.1:4092880-4096376 GCF_000299155.1 Elephantulus edwardii | reverse complement strand
GAGCAGCAAGACTCGAGGGAGAATTGAGCAAGACCCTAGTAAGAGTGTGACCAGGATGAAATCCTAGTGATGGTGGTAGGGAGACTGTGACATTGCTGTGAAGAAACTGTAGCAAGGTGTAACCAGAGAAGCCCTGAGAAAAAGGAGACGATGAAAGGATTTTTCCACGCTTGCTGGATGATGGGAGGAGAAGCTGACTTATAACTGTTCTGAGACAAAACTTGCTGGATGATTTGGATTTGACTGCTGAACTGAAACTTGGTTGACTAAGAAGCTAACTAAAGAACTGTTCCCTGGAAACTCTGGACTAAAACTGGATTTTCATTGGGTAATATTCTTTGCCTCCGTCATTCTCTTATTTCCCTAATAAATTCCATTCTTGGTACCAACTGTGAGTCAACAAACCTCTTGCTGCTAATGTGTCTCTAGAGACACATGGGTCTGGGCTTTGGGCTCTTTATCTGCTTTCTGCTCTGGGGTGGCGAGAGGTTGTACTGTTCGCACTCCTCTTGGTCCTTTTAGAAAAAAACACTCACAGCCTTGAGCACTTATGCCTCATTTCCTGCCGTCTAAACAAGTAGACAACAAGAATCTTGAAGTTTCTATCTTCCTCCTGGAAGAAACGGATACATCCAAGCCTACATCTCTCTTTCCACGGATACTTATTTTGTGTAATGCTTCATTATAACTCCCATCTTCTTTATGAAGACAAATTATTGTGGCTAATTTGAGTGTATAGTTTTTATTAAAATGACTTTTTTTGGATAGCAATTCATAAGACAATAAAGTTCTGAATACTTAAAAATGACTCTACCAGTATTTACTGAACACTAACAATACGGAAATCGTGGATATAGAACATAATATTTTGTATTTTCCATTATTTATTCATAGCAAATACCTTTCTAAGAAGACACAAATGATGACTTTACACATGGACCTCACCTGATGGGCTGCTTGCAAATCATATTGACTACATCTGTGGAAGAAATCTTTGGAGAAGTTCAATATCAGCAGTCTAAACAAGGCCCGGCTGTAGACTGTGAGTTAAACTATCTATTATTACCCATGTGCAAGTTTAAATTGAGGCTGAATAAATTAAAATAAGTCCACAAGAACCAAGATATGATCTTGAATTAATTACATCTGAATGTCAAGATCATTTCAGGAATAGGTTTGAGGAATTGAACACCAATTATCGAAGACTGGATGAGTTGAGGGATGATATCAATCATATCCATGAAGAAAGCAAAAGGTCACTACACTGCTTTTTTTCGGCAGCACATACACCAAAATTGGAACGATATAGAGAAATTAGCATAGCCCCTGTGCAAGGATGACAGACAAATTCATGAAGCACTCTATATTTTTATCCTCTTCGCCACGTGAAAAAGCCAATCTCTCTCCCATAGTTTGTTGATTTTCTCTCCCCTGTGTCTCCTATACCCTATGTTTTCCTTTCTCTGTATCTCCTCGGGAGCCTGGGGAAAGTGATTTAGTCAGAGTTTAACTGAGGGAAGATAAACAAATACTGTATCAATAAGATTTTTTTTAAGTCATTAAAAAGACAGAGGAAAAAGAAAAAAAAAAGAAAAGAAACATCACAACACTAAACTGGATGCCAGAAGAGGCTCAGAAATATGCACTAGACTGTTGAGAAGCCAAAGCAAAGGGGGAAAATGCCATAAAAAAGCAAAATAGCTGAACAGAAGATTGAAAAGGACAACTCAAGAGGGCAAAGGATAGTATTACAGTGGAATGTGCAGAGAACCAGAATTGGAGGATAAAAAGGAAAGAACTTTCTCTACAGTTCTCAAGCTGAGAGAAGTGACGAAAACAAATTTAAGCCTCAAGTCACAATACTGAAAGATGCTATGGGAAATATATTGAATAACCCCAAAAGAATCAAAAGAGGATGGAAGGAATACATAGATTCACTGTACCAAAAAGAACTGATTGACAAGGACAAATTTCATCCATGTATCTTAACAACAACAACAACAACAATATCGTATGAACAGGAGCCAGCATCCAGGAAATAAGGAGAGATATTGCACTGGGAAAGTATATAGTTAGGGACTTCTCCAAATTAGTGAGAAGTAATGATGTCAGTTTGAGGACTAAGGTATATTCAGGCCATGGTCTATCGGCTCCCTTGCTATTCATCTCAGAGCTGGACAATGAATAAGGATGACAGAAGAAAAACTGATGCCTTTGAACTGTGGTGTTGAAGAAGAGCACTGAAGATCTATGGACAACCAGAACAAACAGCTATGTCTTGCAGAGGGTGCAGCCCAAATGCTCTTAGGAGGTAAGGATTTTGAGGTTTTATCTCCCATGTTTTCAGCATGTTTCTAGAAGCAGATATTTCTTGGAAAGTGACATGATGTTTTGAAGGGTGGGGCATCAGCAAAGGAGAGGAAGACCTTAATCCAGGAGGATTGACGTGGTGACTGCTGCAGTGGGCTCCAGTGTGTCGAGAAGTGTGAAGATGGCATGGAATAGGGTAGGGTTTAGATTTGCTCTCCATAGAGTCACAATGAGTTGTACTCGACTAGGCGGCACCTAACAACAACAGCAACATGGAATAGGGAGCTTTTGTGGCCTAGGGGTAAGGAACTGTGCTGTAATTCCAAAGGCATGTGGTTCATATTCACCAGCTGCTCCATGGGAGAAAGATAGGTAACATGGAGAGTTCTGACATCATAGTCTGTAGGAAATTTGTCTGCTAACTTCAAGGCTGTTGTTGTTAAGTGCCATCAAGTCATAGGTGACTCATAGCCACTCTATGAATGAAAGTCCTCTGCACTTGCGTGACTTCCATCCTTTCCCCAGGTTCATAGGGTTTCCAGAGGCAAGCTATTTATGGAAGTGGATGCCACTCCTGTTTCCAAGCTTCTTTTAATCGAGGACCTCCACCAAACACTGTCCACCATGGGTAACCATTATGGCATTTAACACATCAGTGTCACAGTGTTCAGCTTCACAGTGACCACATGTTACCTCTGTAACACCACTTGGGGCAAAAAGAAAGACACAAATGCCCCAAACTTGCCTCATTTTTGGCTCAAGAGGCCGCATCCACCCAGCTGACAGTGAGACTCAGAAGAGACGCTCGCCCTTATCCTCCAGGTGAGGCCATACATTTCAGCATTTTACCATTCTGGCACACCCAAAAGCTGAAACCTCAAGGTAGAGTCTACATAATTATAAAGCGTAAGCCAATGGACAGTTCCATATACATTGTTTTCTTTTTTTCCATATACATTGTTTTCAAGGTGGTTCACAGTAATAGTGTGATGATATATATACACATACACACACATATACATACATCATACATATACATACACACACATATATACATATATTATACATACACACACATATATGTGTGTGTGTATATCTATCTATCTCTACCTCTATCTATCTCCATCTCTCTCTTTCTCTCTGTCTCAATCTCTATCATATCTATATCTATATCTATATCTATATC
>NW_006399892.1:4071853-4092780 GCF_000299155.1 Elephantulus edwardii | reverse complement strand
CTATATATCTATATATCTATATATCTATATATCTATATATCTACATATCTACATATCTACATATCTATATATCTATATATCTATATATCTATATATCTATATATCTATATATCTATATATCTATCTCCGGTGGCCTAGAGAGGCTAGACCTGCAACCCCAATGGCACACATTTTGAGACCACTAACTACTCAATGGGAGAAAGATGTGCAATCTACTCCTATACAGTGAATTATCTTTCAAAACCCTCCAGAGGGTCAACCATGGGTCAGTTTCAACTGTTGTTGTTTTTTATTGCCTTTGAGTCAAGCATGACTCATAGCGACCCTGTGAACAAAAGGCCTGCAGCCTTTCTATAACTATCAACATTTATCAAAGTTCATAGAGTTTCCAGAGTGTGTGTGTGTGGTGTTTCAGAAGTGGACGCCACTCCTTCCAAGACAGGATAATATCCATACACATACAAGGAATACCTGTTAATCCCCCTGTCATTCAAATTTATGTACCAACAAGAGTCAAAATGGAGGAAATAGACTCTTTCTTCCAACCGTGGCAGTCAGAAATCGATCACACATGTAACCAACATGTATTAATAATAATAATGCGTGACTGGAATGCAAAAGTTGGAAACCAGGAAGAAGGATTAGTAGTCGGAAAATACGGTCTTGGTGACAGAAATGAGGGTGGAGATAGAATAATAGAATTCTGTACAATCAGTGATTTATTCATTGAAAATACCTTTTATAAGAAACATAAACGCAGGCTACACACATGGATTTCAACTGATGGGATGCACAAGAATCAGACTAATTATATTTGTGGAAGGAATTGTTGAAGAAGTTAAAAACTAGGCCAGGTGCTGATTTTGGAACAGACCAT
Organism: Elephantulus edwardii; assembly: GCF_000299155.1. NCBI lineage: Eukaryota > Metazoa > Chordata > Mammalia > Macroscelidea > Macroscelididae > Elephantulus > Elephantulus edwardii. Next base: position 4,091,903 of record NW_006399892.1, on the reverse strand, counting down.
CAACTACTTATACGCAGTTGAAATTAAATTTAAGGAATGTTAAATCATATCCACAAAAATAAAAGTTTGATCTTTAATCTATTCCTTCTGAATTGAAAAACCAACTCAGGAATAAGTTTGAGGCCTTGACAACTAAATAGTACAAAACAATAACAACATACATATGTCGATCTTATACATCTTCCCTTCTTCATTTCATTTTTTACAGAAAACCAAGGGATAGAAGCTGCAAATAGATATTCCCTTCAGAGACCATGTTTTTTAATACAATGCTTTGAAAGTGCTTCCTCCTCTTTTTTTAAAATATCTGTGAAAAAATTCAATAATCCATTCCCTCAGGCAGTTTCAATACATTCAAACTCCTGAGGGATGTTTTCGGGTATAAACTTTGCTCTGTGTGTTTCCCTTGAATGAAAGTGGTGAGGAGTAATAAGTGGGTTTAACAAACTGTACTTGCTAAGACACCTGCAGAGAAATAATTCTCACCATCCTTGGCAATAGTGTATAGTTTTTACAAATATAACATCTGACAATGGTTTATTTTGGCATCTATTCACAATTGGGAAATAAATTCTGAGGACACAGTAAGTGGCAAAAAAGGGTGAAAATGTGTTAGCTAACAGCCTAAGTCACTTATCAGTCTTGAAAGAGATCAATTTTACACTAAGATTTAGTATTCAGGAGTTGTTAAAAAGAAGACACAGCTCTATTTCATATCATTTTTAACAACAATAACGAAATATTTAAGAAAAATAGCTTCATAATTGATATAAGAATTACACACAATTACGTACAATTTGTTTATGTGAAATCTGTACATATAACCAAAGATTTTACCAATGGATGTTTCACAGTTTATAGCATAGAAATAAAGAGACACTTAGAACTATTGTAGATCATTTAAAACAATGTAAATAATAAACCATTTTTCATATTAAATATAAGTAGTCCTACAACATGTAAAACAGATTAAGTGAGTGATTTATTACATTTACTTTTTAAAAATTTTATTTTGTATAATTATGAAAGAAATTCCATTCACTTGCTGTATCTGAATATTCTAAAGACACTTCCCTGTACCTGTCCACTACAATTTGACTCAAATAATCCGGGTCATCAAAAGACAGTTTATTATAGAGAGGTTTGGTGACAATTAGAACAATATTTAATCTCTATTTGTGTATCTACCTTTACTTTTTTATATGTGTAAATAAAAATCAATCTGTGATAATAATGAGCATGTTTTAAAGACTAAAACAAACTAATATAAGTTTTTATGAACACAACTACTATTGTATGTTATTGTTATTGTTCTAGTTAAGTGCCATCGCCTTGAGCACGACTCATAGTGACCCTATGAGCAAAAGACCTGAACCATGTTCTATAACTATAGTCATTTCTCTAAGTTCATAGAGTTTCCAGAGGCATGTTGTTTAGGAAGTGGATGCCACACCTGCTTCCAAGCCTGTTTCTATCTGGGAGCTCCACCAAACACTGTCCATGATGGGTAATCATTATGGCATAAGAGCAATGGTGTCTCTTTGGAGACTAAGGTGCGTCTGATACAACCCATGGTCTTCGCAATCACCTGTTATGCCTTAGAGAGTTGGACAATGACCAAGAAAAATAGCAGAAGAATTGATGCCTTTGGGCTGTGGTGCTGGAGAAGAGTATTGAGAATACCATGGACTGCTAGGAAAACAAACAGATTTGTCCTGGAAAGGGTTAAACCGGGTGGCTCCTTGGAGGCAAGGATTCTGAGGCTCCATCTAACATACTTTGGACATGTTGTGAGGAGAGACCGGTCCTTGGAGAGGGACATCATGCTTCGGAGGGTGGAGGGACAGCGGAGGAGACGAAGGCCCTCTATGAGGTGGATTGATTCAGTGATTGGGATAATCAGGATGGGAGTGTCAGAGACGGTGCGATTGGCACAGGATAGAGCAGAGTTTAGGGCTGTTGTACATAGGGTCGCTATGAGTTGCAGGCGACTCGACGGCACACAACAACAACAACAACAACAATATATCAATTTTAATACCTAGATTTTCTTCCCTCCTGTCACAAAATACTGGAAATTTTAAGTCCACATACACGAATCCAATAACTTTCAATAATACTACTTTTGGTAAACTCAAGACATTCTTCATTTAAGCAAATGAAGAGATTTGAAATGCAAGTGGGAGATTTTTTGCGCAAAATTTCAGAATCCATTAAGTCTTCTGTGTCATAAAAGTTCTACTCAATGTCGTAACGGAAAATATAACAACATTGACAAATAATTACTAAGATTAAGCTGCAATATAATCAATAGACAAAAATGAAAAAAAAAACACTTTTTTTTTTGTTCATTTAATTATCAGCTGGCAAAGGCCACAAATCTCTGGGAATTGATTAGTCTGTGGAACTGACTTTTTTCCAGTTCAGGTTTAGATGACTGGATGTGCATACACTTGTCTCTTAAAAAATGTACAGGTGTAAAATTTGTTCCATAATTATAACAAACTTCTCCCTATACACAGGGAAGAAGGAGCAGTAGCTTAATGTCTGAATTGTACACCAAAATAATGGGAATCTCAGAACATTTGATTGTGCTTGTGTGAAACCTATACTTGGACCAAGAAGCAATCATCAGAAAAGAGCAAGGAGACTCTACATAGTTCATAATCAAGAAGGGGGTCTGTCAGGGATGTATTTTGTCTCCATACCTTTTCAATCTGTATACAGAACTGATCATCCAAGACGCTGGGCTGTAGGAGGAGAATCTGGCATCAGGATTGGTGGAAGAATCATCAACAACCTGAGTTATGCAGATAACACAACCCTGCTTGCTGAAACTGAGGAGGACCTGAAGCGCTTGCTGCAGAGGGTCAAGGACTGCAGCCTTCAATATTGATTGGAGCTCAACATCAAGAAAACAAAGATTCTCACCCCTGGGCCAATTGACAGCATCGGTATGGTTGGTGAAGAGACTGAGATAGTTAACAGTTTAGGTTTACTTGGCTCCACAGTCAACGCTCTTGGTAACAGCAGCCAGGAAATCAAGAGACAAATTGCATTGGGAAAGTCAGCTGTGAGTAATGAACTCAGCTCAAGAGTACTGAAGAGCAACGATGTCAGGCTGGAGACTAAGGTGCATCTGATCCAGGCTATATATAGTCTTCACAATTATGTGCTATGCATCAGAGAGTTGGACGGTGACTAGGGATGATAGAAAGAGAATTGATGTCTTTGATCTGTGGTGCTGGAGAAGAGTATTGAATATATCATGGACTGTTGGAGAACAAACAGGTTTGTCCTGGAGAGGATGAAGCCAGAATGCTTCTTGGAGTTAAGGATTCTGACACTTCATCTGACATACTTTGATCATGTTGCAAGGAGGGACCAGTCCTTGGAGAGGGACATCATGTTTGGGAGAGTGGAGGGATGGCAAAGGAGAGGAAGACCCTTGATGAGATGGATCGATTCTGTGATTGGGGTGGTAGAAATGAATGTGTCAAACACGATGAGGTTGACACAGGATAGAGCAGCATTTAGGGCTCTTGTACATAGGGTCGCTATGAATTGCAAGCAACTCGAGGGCACATAACGACAACGACAAGAAGAAGCAGCTTATTTTCAATGAAATAGTAATATTTTAAATTACAGTCTTACAATTACATTATTACAATATTACAATTAAGTAAAATTAAAGCTTTCAAGCTATTCAAGATGGTACAACCCTTATCCTGATTATTGATGCCACTAAACACAGCAATGCATAGGGCAGCTTTCTAAAAAAAAAAAAAATTCAGCCGAAAATGTCAACAGTAACAATTTTGATAAACTTTTCACTAGACAATCAGTGTTATGATTACACAATATAATGTTTCTCTATTGACACGTTGGACCATCAGGGGAATAAATAGTTTTTCTTGGAGAGGGTGAAACGAAATTTCTCCTTGGAGAAAATGATTTTGAAGCTCTGTCTCATATACTTTTGGCCAAGAGGGATCAGTCCTTGGAGAACATTATGCTTGAAGGAGTAAAGGGACAGCACAGGAGAGGAAGACCCTGGATGAGATGGATTGATACAGTGATTGGGACAATGGAGTTAGGTGTGTCTGTGACAGGGAGACAGGCTCCGGATAAGGCAAGGTTCGGACCTATGGTATAGGGTCACTATGAGTCACAGGTGTCTCAATGGCACATAGCAACAACATTGACAGATTCATGAAAAATATCTTTTTTATTAAATTTTATTAATTTTAACGAACATTTACAGAGATTTGGGGTTCCCATTCCTCCATTGTTGCACTAGAAAAAGATCTTATTATAAGGTGTTTTATGCTATTTAAATAGTATACCAGAGGATCTCAGTTAGCCTAGTGGCAAGAAGCCGTGCTGCAGTCCTGAAGACACACTGTTCGAGGCCACCAGCTGCTCTGCAGGAGAAGGATGGGCAATCTCCTCCCGTGTGATTAACTGCATCTGAAAACCCACTGGAGGGTCAGCTACAGATCAATTCCTACTCTATTATACACACGACAACAACATTTAAATATGAGCTTAAATTAATTTTAAATGTCACATAGGACATCATGATTGTAAAAGTAGAGGACAGCTAAGGACAAGTCCCTTAGCTGGATTGACACAATGCTAGCAACAATGGACCTAAGTACAGCAAAGCCTTTGTGGATGGGACAAACCAAGGCGTGGTTTCCTTCTGTTGTGCAAAAAAGGCTGCTAGAAGGCACAACTTACTTGATGTTACATAATAAAAAAATGTCTTATAGTCACAGAAATTACATATGCCACAGAAATTTCCAAGACTAGAAGAGTGCTTTGAATGATTGTCGCATAAAGTTTAATGATAGTGCTATGGTTCTACAGATAAACACTGTCTTGAGTCAATTCAGACTCATGTTGACTCCCCATCAGATTACCAAGGCTATAAATCTCAGTGGGAACATATTGCTTCATTATTTTCGAATGTAGTGGATAGTATACTCAAAACACCAATCTTTCAAGTAGCAACCCTATATACACTATGCCACCAGGGCTCCATGTTCTTCAGATAATTTCGTTTTTCAGAATAATACACCATCAGCCTATTCTCATATAATATTTACCATTTTGAATGAAGTTTCCAAGTATCTACTCTGGATGACAGAAGAAGAGTTGATGCCTTTGAGCTGTGGTGTTGGAGAAGAGTATTGAATATACCATGGACTGCAAAGAGAATGAAGGGGTTTGTCCTAGTGAGAGTTAAACCAGGCTGCTCCTTGGAGGTAAGGATTCTGAAGCTTCATCTGGCATACTTTGGACTTGTTATTAGGAAGGACCAGCCCTTGGAGAGGGTCATCATTCTTGGGAGGATAGAGGGAGAGCGCAGGAGAGGAAGGCCCTCTATGAGGTGGATGGATTCAGTGACTGGGGAAATGGGGGTAGGTAATGAAGAGAGTGAATTTGGTACAGGATAGAGCAGGGTTTAGGGCATTTGCATTTATTGTCGCTATGAGTCTCAGGTAACTCAATGTCACAACACCACCACCACTCTGAAACAAGGCCATTAACCTCAATGCTCAATGGTATTTTGTTTATATGCAAGCTATGATTTACATGTCTTATATACGTAATATAATGTTCAATTATTCCTAAATTCAGTAATTAACCAGATTATTTGCAAGCGGCCTTCTTTGACATAGAGGAGATTTTTGTTATTAGTTTGGGGTTTGGTGCTTTTTTTAAAAAAAAGATAATTTCTTACAAGCTGTGTTCTTGTCACAAATAATCTTTTTGAAAATAACATCCACTTATAACTAGCAGGTTTTAAAAGGAAAAAAAATATCATTCCTGCATACTCACCCTCCAGGAAGTTATATTTTGTTCTATAATATCTATTTACTGAACGTTTCTATCATGACTTACAAAGCTTCATGAATGTATTTGCCATATTACTCTTTTTTTAATTGGGATTTTAATGAAAGGTTATAGAGAATTTCATTGAAGGATGAAATACTGTACATGGAAGTTCACAAATTAATGGTTTGTCCTTATCCGACAGGACACCTGATTTTCACACTGTATCTAACACTTTGCTTCATTCAGCATCTGAACTGTTGACAAGGACACTTAAGCCTCTCAGAATAGCATAAAGTATCAAGTTTATTTTAAAAAACCCTAATGAACAAGGAAAGCAAAAATAATAAAAAACAATGAAGTAAACAAATCTAGACTTTTCTTATTGAAAAGTACAGAGCACACTCAAATTTCCCTGTTTTGCTTATGCTGTATATGAAGCACATTGTAACATTTCCTCTTAATGCACAGATTTTAACTCATTAAGATAAAAAAAAATGATGTGTAACACCAAATGCTGTGTTAAAGTAAAGCTGAAAGTGTTATAGTAATTATGTTCAGATGTTATTTTTTTGTAATGAATTGAAGTACATTATAAATGTTTTAAGAAGGTAATTGATTTTTATGACAACAAAATGTTTTAATTTTTTTCCCCCCAAAGACATTCTCAGAAACAGTGCAGATTTCTAGGTGGATCTGTGTGCATTAGCTAATAAGTTTTATTTTAATACCTGAAGCCCATTTCTGTCATCTCAATTCAGAATCTGTTTTTAGAGCCAAAGTCCATTTGAAATAGTGAGTCACTTGCTCTCAGCCTGTCTCGGACATTAAAGCATAAATCCATGTTGCTCTGAAATATGCTTTAGTTTATGAATTGGGTTTGTTTTATTTTCTCTATTCTGATCACAAACATCATCGTTAGGAACCTTTGCCATAGATTCAGATTCTTCAAAGCCTACAGAATTATACTTTCTTTGCAAGCATAGAAATGTGTATTAATAGCATCAAAAAGCAGACAATATACAAAAAATGTGAGGGTGTGTGTGAAAGTGTGTGCGTATGCGTGCACCATGTAATTGTAACAGAGCCTTAGCTGAACCTCCAGTGGATTTTCAGAAGTTGCAAATTGCTAGGAGGTATCTCTAGTGGCCTTCTGGTAAGAAGCTGTGCTGCAATCCCAAAGGCATGAGATTTGAATCCACTAGACGGCACATAACAACAACAACAGCTTCTCTGTGAGAAAGACGGGCAATCTTCTCTCAAATGATTAACTGTCTCTGAAACCATCCCCACCTCCGGAATTTCAGGTATGGGTCAGTGCCGCCTCAGCTATAAGCAACAACAACAATAAATTATAAAGAAGACACTTTGTTTTGCGGTGGATTCAAGCCATTTTGCCACCAGACCACCAGAGTTGCTTTAGAGTATAACAGATCGGATCTTATTAGGATAAATTCTTTCATGTCACTGCAATCATCTTGCTCTATCTGCAAGACCTTTCACATATTCAGAAAGCATAGTCAGCATTCTTTAGAAATGACTCACTATGTAAATACTTTTTATTCTCAATAATTAGTATTATTTTGATAGTCTAACATAGAGGCAATGCATTGCAATGAGTAAAGGAATAAGCATATCTTGGTTTGAGTCTTGTCTCCATGGTATTGGTGAACCAGAAGTTTCTTCATCTGTAATGTAAAACTATTAATAGTATCTCACACACAAATTTATTGATGAATTTAACACAATAATGCTGTAAAAGAGCCCTTTACTTTCACTAAAAAAAGGCTTAACAAATGTTATTACTATGTTGATTTGAAATAAAGAATGCATTTAGGATTTAGTAGTATTAAGTAAGAATTGTCATGATTTTTAACAAATAGTAATATCATTCTTGTATGAGGTTATAAGTATGAAAGATACACCACTCTCCTAAAAATCACTATTACACCACCAGCAGTGTTGTAGTTGTGTGCTGTAGAGTCAGAATCTTTCCATAGCTGACCTTCCGGCGAGTTTTCAGAGGCAGTTAGCAGCATAAGTTCTAAAGCAATAATAATGTTGTTGTTGTTGTTATGTGCCGTCGAGTCATTTGCGACTCATAGCGACCCTAAACCCTGCTCTATTCTGTTCTAATTGCACTGCCTCTGACACACACACCCAAATTACCCCAGTCACTGAATCAATCCACCTCATAGAGGGTCTTCCCCTCTTGCACAGTCCCTCCACCCTCCCAAGCATGACGTTCCTCTCCAAGGACCCGTCCCTCCTTACAACATGTCCAAACTGTGTTAGACAAAGCCTCAGAATCCTTGCCTCCAAGCAGCCAACTGGTTTATCCCTCTCCAGGATCAATATGTTTGTTTTCTTAGCAGTCCATGGTACATTCAATTCTTCAGCATCACAGATCAAAGGCATCAATTCCCCTTCTATCCTTCCTAGTCATTGTCCAACTCTCTGATGCATAACAAGTGATTACAAAGATCATGGCTTGTATCAGACACATCTGAGTTTCCAGAGTGACACCATTGCTCTTCAGTACCCTGGAGAAATCCCTAACAACAGAATTTCCCATCGCAATACATTTTTTTATTCCCTGGCTACTGGTGCCAAGAGTGTTGACCATGGAACCAAGCGGACTAAAGCTGCTAACAATCTCAATTTCTTCACCATCCATCCTGATGCTGCCAATTGGTCCAGTGGTGAGAATCCTTAACAATAATAATAGAGAATATATTTCCTGCTGAGAGAATAGAAATTAAGTTATATCAAATTTATAAAGGAAGAAATATAGTAGAATTTTGCTGTTTTAAGCACCCAAATGGAAAGGTGAAGAAAAATATTTCCTATCTCAGAGATTGATAGGGAAAATATTGAAATTGTTAACAAATTTTAACTTACTTGAATCCACAATCGACACCTTTGGTATCAACATTTAGGAAATCAAGAGATAAATTATTTTAAGCAAGTCCACCGTCAGAGACCTAGCCAAATTACTGAGGAGCAACAATGTCAGTTTGAAGACTAAGGTGTGCTTGATTCAAGGAAAGGCCTTTTTCAATCACTTGCTGTGTATCTAAGAGCTGGACAGTGATTAAGGATGACAGAAAAAGGATTAACGTCTTTGAGTTGTGGTGTTATGGACTGCCAACAAAGCGAATAGATATGTCTTGGAAAAACTTTAGCCGGAACACTACTTGGAAGCAAGAATGACAACATTTCATCTCACGTATTTTGGGCATGTTACTCGTTGAGGCTATTCCATAGAAAAGGACATCATGCTTAGAAAGATGTAGGGTCGGTAAAAGAAAGACCATCAAGAAAGACTGGCTCAGTGGCTGTAGCAATGAGCTCAAGTGTGTCAGAGATGATGAGGATGGCACAGTGTAGGACAGGGTTCAGATCTATTGTTCATAAGTTTGCTGTTAGTCATACTAATATCTAACAACGACAATAATAAGATCAATAGGTTTAAAGCAAAGGAAAAATGTCTGACTATACGTATGTTTAGAACTAAGAAAAAGTTAACATTTGTACTATCTGTGTCTCTTTGTATAACAATCTATATATAACTATAGATCAATTATTTATTTATTTATCCATCTATCTAGCTCATATATTTAAAGAATTTAAAAAGCAAGAGAATGTGTAAGCATACTAAATAAAATAAATAGCATGTAGAAAATTTTGGAGTCAGACTTGTGTTAGTTATGTTGAATGTTGTTATTGTTGTTGTTAGGTGTTGTTGAGTTGCCTGTGATTCACAGGGATGCTATGTACAATAGCTCTGAAGCCTGCCCTGTCTTAAGCCAGTCTCACTGATTCTGACACACCTACCCCCATTGCCCTAATTACTGTACCAATCCAACTCATCTGAGGTCTTCCTCTCCTGTACTGTCCTTCCACCCTTCTGTGTATGATGTCCTTCTCCAAGGATCGGTTTCTGGTGGCTACATGCCCAAAGTATAAAAGATGGAGCTTCAAAATCCTAACTTCGAAGGAGAAACTTGATTTCATCCTTTCTAACACAACACTATTTGTTTTGCTGGTGGTCCATGGTATAGCCAAGACTCTTCTCCAGTACCATAACTCAAAGGCATCACATCTTCTTCTATCATCCTTAGTCATTAATTACCCAACTCTCTGATGTATAGCAAGTAATTGTGAAGGACGTAGACTGTATCAGGTGCACCTTAGTCTCTAGACTGACAACATTGCTTCTCAGTACTCTGGAGAAGTCCCTGACATCAGATTTACCTAATGCAATGAATCTTTTGATTTCCTGACTGCTGATACCAATAGAGTTGATTGTGGAGCCGAGTAAGCTGTAATAGTTAACAAACTCAATCTTTTCTATATTTATCATGATGCTGTCAATTAGCACATTCATGAGAGTCTTCATCTTCTAGATGTTGAGCTTCAATCCATATTAAAGACTACAGTCCTTGACCTTCTGCAACAAGTGCGTTAGGTCTTCTTCAGTATCAGCAGGCAAAGTTGTTCTATCTGCATAACTTAGGTTGTTGATGAGTCTTCCTTCAATCCTGATGTCACATTCCTCCACATAAAGCCTAGCCTCCCGAATGATCTCTTCTGCATAGAGATTAAAAAGTATGGAAGTAGAATGTATTCCTGACACACAGCCTTTCTGATTTTGAACCATGCAGTGTTTCCTCGCTCAGTTCTGAGGACTGGTCCATGTCTAAGTTTCACATAAGGACAATCAAGTATTCTGGAATTCCATTCTCCTCAAGTTTAACCACAATTTTTGTCATCAATGCAGTCAAGTGCCTTTGCATAGTCAAGTGACATACAGATAGATATTCCTCAGGTACAGAATTAAAATTAATATGCCTCTATTACATAGAGATACAGAATAAAGTTACACTGAAGTAAGATAATCAGGCAGGAATCAGACCAAGCAGTTTAATCCTTAATCAAAATCATTAGGAATTTTTTTTAACTTTGATCATAAAACATATATTTAATTTCTAAGTTCATATGCTTGGACTTAGTCTATCTGTTGCTATTCCCTCACTCAAGCAGTATTTATAGGCTACTTTCTAAAATGTTTCACCGTCAGCTAATTCTTTTTGGATAGTGACTCTGTGTATTACCAACCCAAACCGTTGTTGTTGTGTGTGTTTATGTTTTATTTCAAGTTGCTTTGAATTAATGACCACCTTTCATTAGCCATGCTCCTAAAGCCATGTTTTGTTGTATTTTATTACTTTTTTTTTCTTTTTATTCACATTGTGTTTCATATACTCATTCCCATATGGGGTGTTTTATAAAATTAATCACCATTGATCTACACCCACTAATACCTCGTCTTTTCAGATGCCCAGTAGACCTTCTCTAATTCCTTTACCCCCTAGCTCACCCACCAAATCACGACTCCATTATATCCTTCCCTTCGCTTTCTCAGAAATCCCACCCCTTCTTCTTCCTTCTTTAGATATTTATAAACGTCTTACTAGTTGTTGTTATGTGCTGTCAAGTCGCTTGAGATTCATAGTGACCCTATGTACAACAGCCCTGAAACCTGCTCTATCCTAAGCCACTTTACTGTCTCTAATACACCTACTTTTATTAGCCCCCTCACTGTATCAATTAATCTCATTGATGGTCTCCCTCTTCTTCTCCGTCCCTCTGCCCTTCCAAACATGATGTTCCTCTGGTCCCTTCTTCAAACATGCTCAAAGTATGTCAGACGAAGCCTCAGAATCCTTGTTTGCAAGTAGCAGCCTAGCTTTGCCCTCTCTAAAATGAACCAGTTTGTTCTCCTGGCAGCCTATGATATATTCAACATTCTTTTCCAGCATCAAAGTCATCAACTCTCTTTCTATCATCTCTAGACATTGTCCAGCTCTCTGATGTGTAGCAAGCAACTGTGAAGACTATAGCCTGGATCAGGGGCACAATAGTCTCCAGACTGACATCGTTGCTCTTCAGTACTCTGAAGAGGTCCCTAACAGCCAACTTTCCCAATGCAATTTGTCTCTTGATTTCCTGACTCCTAGTACCAAGAGTATTGGTTGTGGAACTATGCAAACTAAAGCTGTTAACAATCCCAATCTCTTTACCAACCACCATGATACTGCCAAACTGCCCAGTGGTGAGAATCTTTGTTTTCTTGATGTTGAACTTCAATCTATATTGAAAGCCGTAGTCCTTGACCTTCTGTAGCAAGCGCTTCAGATCCTCCTCAGTTTCAGCAAGGAGGGTTGTGTCATCTGCATAACACAGATTGTTGATGAATATTCCTCCAATCCTGATGCCATGTTTCTCCTCATACAGTCCAGCCTCCTGGATGATCTGTTCTGCATATAGATTGAAAAGGTGAAGAAACAGAATAAATCCTCGGTATACACCTTTTCTGATTTTGAACCATGATGTATCTCCTTGCTCTGTTCTCACTTTAGCCTCCTGGTCCAAGTATAAATTTTGTATAAGCACAATCAAATGTTCTGGAATTCCATTATTCTGAGAGTCAGCCGTAGTTTGTTGTGATCCACACAGTCAAATGCCTTTGCTTAGTCAATGAAACTCAGACAGGCATTCCTCTGGCACTCTCTCCTTATGACCTAGATCCATCTAACAATAGCAATAATACCTGTACAACCACAGTCTCTTCTAAAGCCAGCCTGCACATCTGCCAGTTCTCTGTTGATATACTGTTTTAGTAGTTTTTTGATGGTTTTCAGCAAAATCTTACTTGCATGTGGTATTAATGATATTTGATAATTTCTGCACTCTGTCTGATCACCTTTCTTTGGAATGGAAACAAATGTAGATCTCTTACAGTCACGTTATCAGGTGGTTGTCCTCCAGATTTCTTTGCACAACTTGGTCAACACTTCCAGGGCACCGTTTGTTTGTTGGAATATGTCAGTTGATGTGCCATCAATTCCTGAGGCCTCGTTTTTGCCAATTCTTTCAGAGAAGCTTGAAATTCTTTCTTCATCACCACAACAAGCTCTTTCTCATACGTTGTTTCATGAAATTTTTCTGTGTCCGCCAATTCTATCCTGGTGTAGTGACTCTGTATACTCCTTCCATCTTCTTTTAATGCTTCGTGGATCATTTAATATTCTGCTCAAGCATTTTTAAGTATTGCAAATCATGCTTTGAATTTGTTTTTCAAATTCCTTCAGCTTAAGAAATGCTAAGAGAGTTAGGTTGGTTTTGTTCTTTTTTTAAATTGTCTGACTCCAGCTCTTTGCACATTTCATTATAATAGTTTCCTTTGTCTCTACTTGGAGGCTGGATTACTTTGGGCACATGACCAGGAGATATTGGTATTTGAAGAAGGCCGTCATGCTCGGATGGGTGGAGGGACAGCATAGGAGAGGAAGACTCCAGATGAGATGGATTGATAGAGTAACTGGGGTAAGACTGGCTCATGACAGAGAAGGGTTGAGAGCTCCTGAACATAAGGAGGTGACTCAATGGCACATAACTACAATAAAATACTATGACAAGTTTGGGAGCAGGAGTGGCATCCACTTTCTAAACAACATGCCTCTGGAAACTCTATAAACTTTGATAAATGTTGGTAGTTGTAACAGGGCTTCAGATCTTTTGTTTGTAGAGTCACTATGAGTTGTGCTTGACTCAAAGGCAATCAACATAAACCTTTGTTTGTTGATAATTGATAGACATTTGGACCTCTGCTCTGTTCTTGCTATTTTGAATAAATCTTCTGTGATCATTGGCGTACAAATCTCTGTGTCTCAGTTCAATTTTTGTTGTGGTATTTTCTTAGCAGTGAAGATTTAGGTCTTGTGAGATTCCTATGTTCAGCTTGTTGAGGCAATGCTAACCTGCCTTCCAGAGTGGTTGTACCACTTTACAATCCCACAAACAGCGTATGAGATTTCGGATCTCTCCACATCCTCTCCAATATTTACTGCTTGCTGTCCTGTTAAATTCACCAGTGTAACTAAAGTAAGATTTTAGCTCTGTGTGGTTTTAATTTGGACCTCTGATTGCCAGTGATTTTAAGGATTTCTTCATGTATGTATTGGAAATCCTGATGTCTTTTCTGTAAAAAAGTATTTTGCCCATTTTGTAACTGGGTTACCAGTCTTTTACTTGTGCAGGCACTGTAGTATTCTGTAAACACTCATTATGATACCCTTATCTGAAATATTATATTGCCAAATGTTTTTCCCTATCAGTAGATTTTCTTTTCACCTCTCTGAAAAAAAAAGATATAAACAGAGACTTAATCTTTACAAGGTCCCATTAATTTCTCTCTTGGCTGTGCATTTCTGACTGTATAAGCTAGGCTTTCTGAGTTTGATCCCTTTCTCCCTCCTCCCCTGAGCACATTTTATTTAGCCACATACTGTTGTTATGTGCCATCAAGTCTCTTACGACTCATAGTAACCCTATGTACAACAGCCCTAAACTCTGCTCTGTCCTGTACCAATTGCACTTTCCCCAACACACCCATCCCAATTACCCCAGTCACTGAATCAATCCACCTCACAGAGGGTCTTCCCCTCCTATGCCATCCCTCCATCCTCCCAAGCATGATGTCCCTCTCCAAGGACCGGTCCCTCCTTACATGTCCAAATAAGTCAGACGAAGCCTCAGAATGCTTGCCTCCAAGGAACTGTCCAGTTTAACCCCATCCAGGATGAACCTGTTTGTCTTCTTAGCAGTCCATGGTACCCTCAATACTCTTCTCCAACACCACAGCTCAAAGGCATCAATTCTCCTTCTATCCTCCGAATCATTGTCCAACTCTCTGACTCATAACAAGTGATTGCGAAGACCATGGCATGTTAGTCTCCAGAGAGACACCATTGCTCTTCAGTACTTTGGAGAAGTCCCTAACAACAGACTTTCCCCACCATAATACGTCTTTTAATTTCCTGGCTACCGGTGCCAAGAGTGTTGACTGTGGAGCCAAGCAAACTAAAACTGTGAAAAATCTCAATCTCACCAACCATCCTGATGCTGCCAATTGGTCCACTGGTGAGAATCTTTGTCTTCTTGACATTGAATGTCAATCCATATTGAAGGCTGCAGTCCTTGACCTTCTGCAGCAAGCGCTTCAGATCCTCCTCAGTTTCAGCAAGTAGGGTTGTGCCATCTGCATACCGCAGATTGTTAATAGATCTTCCACCAATCCTGACACCACATTTCTCCTCATAGAGCCCAGCCTCCCAGATAATCTGCTCTGCATATAGGTTGAAAAGGTATGGCACATACATTTTAATGATTTTTATTTTGAATTGGTTTATTACAAAGTTCTTATACATTGTGTTTCACCATACTCCTCATTCACATTTTGTTTCATACATTTATTTTATGGACTATGTTTTATAAAATCAATTACCATTGGACTTTGCCCATCATTACCATGTCTTTTCAAGTCCCTGACAGATCTTTCCCATTTTTTTTTGCCTTCTCACTTCACCTACCAAATTGTGCAACCCTGTGAATTTGCCCTTACCCATCCTTACCCCTCTGTTCCCATCCCGTTCCCATTTGAGTCTCCATCTGTCTTTCATTCATTGGGTTGCTATGAGTCATCTAGGACTCGATGGCATTTAACAACAACAACATAGAGAAAGCTCTGCTGGTCTAGTGGACGGAAAGTGATACTGCCAAGCCAAAGGTGGGCGATTTTAATCTGTGGTTCTCAGGCATGGTTTTAATTGTTTCTGGTCAAACATTCTTCTAAGTAGTATGACACTGGTATGTTCATTTTTTGAACTGAAGTAACTTGTGTTTGCTGTGATACTAAACACTGTGACACTGATACCTCAAATGTGATAATGTTACTCATAGTGGACAGTGTTTGGTGGAGCTTCCTGATTAAAACAAGCTTGGTAGCACGAGTGGCATCCACTTCCAAAATGGTTTGCCTCTGGAAACTCTATGACTTTGGAGAAACTATCGAAGTTATGCAAGAGTTCAGTCCTTTCGTTGATAGGGTTGCTATAAGTCATCTAGGACTTGGCGACACTTAACAACAACATATACTTTGCTAGTAATCCTTCTATTTTTACAATGCATTGTCTTGGAATTTATGTTTATGAGACTAAGTAGACTCCAAATAATTTTGTCTCTATTTTTCAAAATGGTTGTTTACAGTTGTTTGTTTATATTTTTATACAAAATTTTAATTTTATACTGGCTTACTTACAAAGTTCATATTCAAAGTTTTTCATACTGAATCTTTCCCCTTTCCTTTACCCAAACCTCCCTCCATCCATCAAATTTTATGACCTTGTGATTAAGGTCCACCCCAACTTCGCCTTTTTGTTCTCCCCTAACCCCCTTCAATCCTTATACATTTTCTATAATAATGGTCTTATACAGTATTTGTCCTTATGAGATTGAGTTAGTTCACATAGCATAATGGCTTCCAGTTCCTCCCAAATGAGACAGAATCATTGCTCCTGCATGCTGCATAGTATTTCATTGTGCCAATGTACCATAATTTATCCATCCATTCCATTGTGGTTGGACGTTTGGATTGTTTCTGTGTTCTTGCGATGGTGAATAATGCTGCATGAACATTGGTGTACAACTCTCTGTGCCCACCCCACTCACTGTGTAAAACTATTTTATTATGTTTAATAATATAGAAATTGTAATCAACACTGTTTCCTAGTGCTTTTTGTTAGTATGTGTAATTGAGTCAGTTCCAACTTCTCTGAACTCTGTGTTAGAAAAGGAAACATTTCTTAGTTGTAATTAACAATTTTTCACAATTCAAAATTCATAATTCACACCTTCACAATTGCTGCTCTGCTTGAGATCATTGTAACAATTTTGGCAATCTAACTCATTTAGAATACTTCTCTATGAAACACAATTACCTTCTTCAAGCACTGGCTTCTCTTCATAACATGTTTCCTTTGATAACTTCCACAACTTTATCCTCAGTCAGAGTTACAGTAGCTACTTCTTTTTTTTTAATTTACAGTAGCTACTTCTAGTTTCATTAAACAAAGTTTTATAAATTTACTTGGGATTCAAATTGAGGATTATGTGAGTGATAGTAAAAATTTTAGGACCTCAAGAATTAACTGTAATTTTCCCAGATACTGGACCACTAAAAAATGACAACTCATAATCTTAATATATTTGGTTTCTGAGAAGGCATTCATGTTCAATAACATCATTTTTTTAAATTAAAATGTTTATTTTATACTGGTTTACTTACAAAGTTCATAGACATTGTTTTTCACACTGACTCCCTTTTCCTTTACCCATTCCTCACTCTATCCACTAAATTGTGTGACCCTATAATTAAGCCTGTCCCCATCCTCACACTTCTGCCCCCTCCCCATCTTGGATCCTCATACACTTTCTATAATTATGACCTCATACAGTATTTATTCTTATGGGACTGAGTTAGTTCATTAAGCATAATGCTCTCCAGTCCCTCACAAGTTAGGTAGTGATTTACAAAACCATTGTTCCTGTGAGCTGTGTAGTCAATTTTTAAAAGTTTTCTAATGCCTCGATTAAATATACAACCGATTGAATTGGCTCAGACTCTTATTGTATGTAACTGCATTACACCGAAATTAGTTTTTGATCAATTCTTCTTTTCTCACTTTCATTCAGATAACCTTCTCCAGCACATTTCTCAATACACTAATGTATTACACAAGATATACTGAGAGAAATCTATAGCAACCAATGAAAGACATATAGTAAAACTTTTAAGAGAGAGTAATTAAAATCCATTGTACAAAACATTTAGACTGAGGAGGAATTTTAGTTTAAAGAACATGGTGCATCTGGTCCAAGACATCGTATTTAAATTTACTCACTATCAGCAGTCTATGCATGGCCTTGGGCTGACTGTAGAACAGACTGCCAGTTATTCATGTGAAAGTTCTTTGAAAATGGAGAAATTTACAAAACCAATAGCATCATATTACAAACATAAGGCTATTACATTTGAATTTAAAAGTCATGTCAAGAAAAGATTTGATGCTTTGAGTACTAATGACTGAAGACAGATGAGTTGTAGGATGACCTCAAGGATATCATCCATAAAGTAAGCAAAAGAACGTGGAAATACAGAGAAAGTTTTCCCTCATATTGAAAAGTATGCAGAATAAAAATAGAGGAGAGATGCTACCAGAAAATAATCTACCTTGGAGTAAAGCATTCAGCCAAAGAAGGAATTTTATTTGCTCATGTACCATGAATCAAAATGAGCTACAAAACCCCCATGAATAGGTAGAACATAGAATGTACAAAATATGTTGTTGTTGCTGTTCTTATGTGTCGTCCAGTTCTCGTGACTCATAGCAACCCTATGTACAACAGACCGTGTAATCTGCTCTATCCTGTGCCAACTTTATTGTCTCCAATATACCTACCCTCATTACCCCAGTCACTGAGTCAATCCATCTCATTCAGGTCTTCCTCTCTTTCACAGTTCCTCCACATTTCCAAGCATGATGTTCCTCTCCAAGGACTGTTCCCTCCTTACAACATGCCCAAATTATATCAGATGAAGCCTCAGAATCCTTGTCTCCAAGGATCAGCCTGGTTTCACCCGCTCCAGGAGAAACCAGTTAGTTCTTCTGGCAGTCCATCGTATATTCAATACTCTTGTCCAGCACCACAGCTCAAAGGCATCAATTCTTTTTCTATCATCCGTAGTCTTTGTTCAGCTTTCTGATGCATAACCAACAATTGAGAAGTCAATGACCTGAATCAGGCACACCTTAATCTCCAGACTGACATTGTTGCTTGTCAGTACTTTGGAGAGGTCCCTGACAGCTGAATTTCCCAATACAATTTATCTTTTCATTTCTTGGCTGCTGGTACAAAGAGTGTTGATTTGTGGGGGCAAGCAGATTAAAGCTGTTAGAAATCTTAATCTCTTCATCATCTCTCATAATGCTGTCAATTGGCCCAGTGGTGAGAATCTTCGTTTACTTGATGTTGAGCTTCAACGTATATTGAAGGCTGCAAGTGCTCCTCAGTTTCAGCAAGCAAGGTAGTGTCATCTACCTAATGCAGGTTGTTGATAAGTCTTCCTCAAATCCTGATGCCATATTTCTCTTCATCGAGCCCAGTCTGCCAGATAATCTGTTCTGCATATAGATTGAAAAAGTATGGAGAGAAGACACATCTTTGGCATACACCCTTCCTGGTTTTGAACCATGCAGTATTACTTTGCTCTGTTTTGATGACTGCCTTCTGGTTCAAGTATAGGTTTTTCATAAGCACAATTAAATATTTTGGGATTACCATTCTTCTCAGAGTTAACAACAGGTTGTTGTGATTCACTCAGTCAAATGCCTTTGTATAGTCCATGAAACACAGATGGACATTCTCCTGGTACTCTCTGCTTTCAGCCAACATCCATCTAACAATAGCTATAATCTATGTAGTATCATGGTTCCTCTGTTGATATACTCTTTCAGTTGTTTTGGGGTAATTTTCAGCAGAATCTTGCTTGTATGTGATATTAAAGATATTATATGAATGTAGGAAAATTGAAAGTTGTACAAAACTGAATTGGAATCTTTAAGAGAGCCATCCTGGGAATTATTTAGCTGATATGTACTGGAATTGGCCTCTCTGAATCACAGAACCATATGGTCTATTCAACTGCAAATGACAAAGTGAAAAGAAATGTGTAACATTTATAATACAATAAGATTTCAGGATTTGTTTTCAAACACAATGTTTAGTGATAGGGTAATGTTCATATTTGTACAAGGGAAACCTATCAATATGGTTTTTGAACTACATACTACACAGATCAACCAGTAAAAACAAAGATAAAAAAAATTTGGGAATCGGGACACACCCCTGCAGCTCTGACCCACGACCCCCATCTTCAGGTATCGCATTGCTCCCCCCGGACCCGGCTCGCAACCCCCCTCACCCCCGCCAGCTCTGAACGTTGGGGCCCGAGGGCCTTCGGCCCTCGGGCCAGGACTTAAACAAAAGGGGGAAAAAAAAACAACAAAAAACAAAAAGGAAACAAAAAAAATCACACAAAAGAACTAAAAAAATATAGACCAAATTTATAGCATTTTTCAATATCACTTGAAAAAGTTGTCCAATATTGAAGATTTAGTTACTTTAGACTACAAAATGCTGTTTGGCCCTACCACATTGGTCCCATCAACCTAAGCAAAAGGAAGGTATTGAACATCTTTATAGAGAAGTAGTGACATCAAACCAAGAACCAACTAACACCTTC
>NW_006399892.1:4068335-4070260 GCF_000299155.1 Elephantulus edwardii | reverse complement strand
AAAAAAAAATTGGGAATTCTTGCAACTTTTGCAGTCTGATTGATAAACACGTAATCATGATATTCTAGCAACCATCAGTTAATAAATGCCAATGTTGAGGAAAAGAGAATTGGTAGTTGGAAAATATGGACTTTGTAGCAGAAATGACATCAGAGATCACATAATAGACTTTGTACGATTTTTGATTTATCACTGCAAATATCTTCTTGTAGAAACTTAAATCATTAACCTCATCTGATGGCTGACTGTGGAACAGAACATAAATAGCTAATACACAAGTACAAACTGAACACAAGCAAACTAAACGATGTTTACTAGAGTAAAAATTTGATTCAAGCGTATTCTATCTGTAATTGAAAACTACTGCGATAGTAGATTTTAGATACTAAATATTAGTGACCAGATGAATTCTGGGATGAAATGAAGAACTTCATACATGAAGTGAGTAAATTATTACTAAAGAAACAGAAAGGAAATAAAATCCCAACATGGATTTGAGAAGAGACTTTGATAGTTGCTCGTGAATAGAAAGATGCTGAAGCAAAAGGAAGAAAGGATGACACAAGAGATATTAGCAGAGGATTTCAAAGGGGAGCTAAAAAATAAAATAAGTTAAAAAAGTGCAAAGACCTGATAAACAATTAATAACTACAGCACACACAGACAAGATCCAGAAGTGTGCATCTGTATGAACTGTGGTTTTTGTATACGTGTATATTTTAGATATAAACAATATTAATTTCCCATCAAAATTATACTGAGTGAAACACATATTTGGGAGGGATATAATTCAGTCTGTAACAGCAGGGGACATGGCATATTGGGGACTTTGAATATGGACATATATTTAATTGGCATTCATTCTAATAATGATAGCATAACCATATATCTATTTGATTGGATTACAAAAAACAATAATCAAACAATTTTGTTCTCCTATAAATGTTAAGGAAATTATTATAAAAGACAGCTAATAGGACTAAAAGAAATCTCTTCTTTGCTTACATATTTGAATGATGTAAGCAAAGTGAGGGGAAGGATATTTTAGAATGAAGTTCAGTAGATATCTAAAGCAGCTAATAACATTAATGAGGTCACACAGCATTACACAATTTTTGTAAAAATAAAGCTTAACAAGTTTTATAGTATAAATATTCTATGAATTAGCGAAATAACACTTAACAACAATAGAATCATCAGGAAGGAAAGATGCCTTCATAGATTTTTTTTTTTTTTGGTTCTTTGCTTTGAAAAAGTAACCAAATAATTTCTACTTTATTCTCTGAGGACTCTATGTGTGAACAGTTTTCACATATTTCTATGTGTGAAATATTTTCTTTACAGGCAAGCACAAACAGAAGCCTGCTTGCTGGTACAGAAATTAACAGTAGAGGCTCATTGAGAAGGCTGAGTTTGTTCTCATTTTGTATACTCATTTCAAACTTTCTACTTTTAGTAAACAAGTAAACAAGTTCATATTCAGAACAAAAAGTTTTATCATATGATGCCTATAAAAATGGACCTATATTATAATTTTTCCCAGATCTTTCTTTTAAGATCAAAGAGAAAATATTCCCTAGGCTCCAGTAATTACTAATTAATTGGATTTTCTCTAAAATTCTCTTTCTAAAATAATATGACATAATTTCATAGTGCAGTACCATAACCACTTTTGTGTGCTGTTTGTCAATGTGCCTTGTAGTTCCCAAGAAATAAGTGGGGGGGACTGCATGAACAGTGTTTGTAGCTTTTTACAGGGAATGGATAATTTTTTTTTAATAAGGAACCACTGGAGAAGCTCAATATAAGCTGTGAAAACAAGGTCGGGGGCTGATTGTGGAACATACCACCAACTACTCATATACAAGTTCAAGCTGAAACAGAGGAAAATTAAACAGAATTCACAAGAGCCAAAATATGACTTT
>NW_006399892.1:4059197-4061410 GCF_000299155.1 Elephantulus edwardii | reverse complement strand
TAAGATGTGTCTGATACAGGCCATGGTCTTCGCTAGCACTTGTTATGCATCAGAGAGTCAGACAATGACTAAGAAGGATAGAAGGAGCCTTTGAGCTGTGGTGCTGGAGAAGAGTATTGAGCATACCATGAACTGCTAGGAAAACAAATAGATTCATCCTGGAAAGGGTTAAACCGGGTGGTTCCTTGGAGGTAAGGATTGTGAGGCTCCATCTAACATACTGTGGACATGTTGTATGGAGATATTGGTCCTTGGAGAGGGACATCATGCTTGAGATGGTGGAGGGACAGCACAGGAGGGGAAGGCCCTTTATGGGGTGGATTGATTCAGTGACTGGGTAATCGGGATGGGGATTGGTGTGTCAGTGACAGTGCAATTGACACAGGACAGAGCAGAGTTTAGGGCTATTGTGCATAGGGTCTCTATGAGTCACAAGCAACTCCACGCATATAACAACAACAATAACAACACAACCTCTAGTTTATTTACGACATTCTAAGACAAATTTGAACAAATTCTTTCAATTTCCCTCACCCCTCCACCCATCAAATTGTACAACTCAATGATTAAACCCATTTTCTGCCTGCTCATCCACATCGCTCTGTTTCCAGCCTCTCCCACCCCTCCTGGATCCTTATACTCATTGTACAATAACTGGTTATACAATATTTATCCTTGTGGGACTGAGTTAATTCACTCAGCATAATGCTCTCTAGTCTTCCCCAAGTTAGGTAATAATTTTCAAAGTTATTGCTCCTTTGTGCTGCATAGTATTTCTTTGAGTGAATGTGCCATGATTTCTCAATCCATTCTCTCTTTAAATAGAAATCCTTTTCTGTGATGTTTCTTCTCAGAAAAGAAAGTTGAGAACAGTTGTACAGCTTAAAGAATGAAATCACTGTCACGAATTTTTTTAAATGCTGTAACTGTTGAAATAGTGTATGTTTTGCTATTTAACTTCAATTCTTAGCAACAAAATAAATATTTTTTCTTAAAAAATATACAAGAAATTCTTGCTTTTTAGCACTATAAAGAAATCTTTGACACCAATTTTTCCAGAAGGAAATACATATACTCATTGTACCAAAAGGAATTGACTGACCCTGAAATATTTCAGAAAGCACCATATGATTGTGAGCCAATAGTACTGAAGAAAGAAATGAAGGCCTCACGGAGAGTATAGTGAAAAATAGGCCTCAGGAATCAATGAAGTACCAGTAAACTTATTCCAGTTATCAGATAACTGGGAATCCTGGTCTGGATATCCTCACTCTTTTATGCCAAGAAATTTGAGGACAGCTAGCTCCTGGCTGA
This sequence comes from Elephantulus edwardii, assembly GCF_000299155.1. Lineage (NCBI taxonomy): Eukaryota > Metazoa > Chordata > Mammalia > Macroscelidea > Macroscelididae > Elephantulus > Elephantulus edwardii. The sequence continues at coordinate 4,060,096 of NW_006399892.1, read as the reverse complement.
CTCAAAGTGATCCATATTTGTTGCCAGTCTCAATAAAGATGATTCAACAGAATGTGGAAATTGTAGCACAGTATCATTATTATCATATGCAAGCAAAATATTGCTGAAGATTATGAAAAACAAAACAAAACAAAAAACCCTAAACAACCACAGCTAGAACAATACATAAACAGAGAGCAGCCGTGTATTTAAGATGGATTTAGAAGATGTTGGGGCACCAGGGATATTATTGCTGATTTCAGATGGATCCTGGTTGAAAGTAATGGACAGCATAAAAATGATTATTTGTACTTTTTTGAGTATGCAAAGGCATTTGACCACGTAGTTCATAGCAAATTATGGCTAAAATTGAGAATATTGGGAATCCCAGAACACTTAATTGTTCTTATGTGAAAACTGCACATATACGAAGAGGAAGTGGTGTGAACAGAGCACAGAAACACTACATGATTTAAAATTAAGAAATGTATGAGTCAGAAATGCATATTCTCTCCACTATTACTCAGCATGTGTGCTCAACTAATTATTTGAGAACTATCTTAGTTAAAAAATACAAATAGCAACTTTACACAAGGACCTAACCTGAAAGATTGCATAGGAATCAGACTGACTACATCTGTGAAAGGAATTGATGGAGAAGCTCAATATCAGCAGTCCAGACCTGTTCAGGGGTGGACTCTGTGTTAGACCATCAAATGTTCATGTGCCAGTTCAAATTTAGGCCAGAGAATATTAAAATAAGTCCATGAGAACCAAAATATGATTTTGAATCTATTTCATCTGAGTGTCACTACAATCTTAAGAATAGATTTGAAGGACTGAACACTAATGGTTGAAGGCCAGATGAGTTGTGGAGTGATATCAAGATTAGCATCTTTGAAGAGAGAAAAAAATTCATT
>NW_006399892.1:4054061-4057478 GCF_000299155.1 Elephantulus edwardii | reverse complement strand
GGTTGGCGCAGGATAGAGCAGGGTTTAGGGCTGTTGTGAGTAGGGTCGCTATGGGTCGCAAACGACTGGACGGCACATAACAGCAACAACAATAGAAGTAAGACACATACATCCTTGGTTGAAAAAACTGCAAGCAAGGTGTAGTGATGCTTTACTGGAGGATTTTTCAATTTTATCTTCCTATTAGATTCAAACTAAAGCTTCCCAGTGGTTAAAAGGGAAAATGCATTCCTGCCAAGAAAGAAGAGCCCGAAGTAGGGCATTTTATTTGGGTTTGGAGTTTTTGTGGAGCGAAACTAGCAAATATTTAGAAATTAATGAAAAAAATGAGCAGTAGCGAGGATATTGAGAAACATAAGATGAAAAAATGCCAATAGCGAAACCAGGAAACCAGCAGAATATCAACAGAAGACCAGGAAGAAACTGGCAATGTCTAAGACCAGTCTTACTGGCAGGGTGGGTTGCCTCTGCAATTTACTGCAGAAACTGAGAAAACCTTGTGAACAGGGAAGGGCCAGGCTGAGGGCTTCAAGAATCGAGGCACAGAGATGTCTTCTTGTTGGCACAACTGCTAAGGGACAATTATGATCAAAGAATTAGATCCTGAACATTCCTGACCTGAATTATAATTATTTCTTTCCCTACTGTTGTTAAGTGCTGTCCAGTTAGAACCATTTCAAATCTGACCTTTCAGTAGGTTTTCAGAATCTGTACATCACACAGGAGGATCTTGTTCAACTTTCCCCTTCATATTGGCTAGTGGATTTGAACAACTTAGAGTGCAAGTCCTTACTTCATACTGTAAGAGCTCTCTATTCTTTCCCTCATAAATTCTAATAAGTAAATGTGGCCTGTGCGTTGTGTAGTCACTGACATGAACTAGCAAACTCATTGGAGAAGCAGAATGCCGTACATGAGATGAATATGTCATAATTGGTAATAATGTATGGAGGATCCAAACAGGTCTAATTTCCACCTAATAGAAATTAGCCTTTAACTGTTGATTCGAACAGAATCCCTAGTGGACAATCTCTTTCCGTGTTATTTACAGCCTCAAAAAGACCACTTAAGGGTCAGCTATAAGTTGGTTTCAACTTGAAGGTAATGAGTGAGTGAATGAATGACTATATTAATGATGCTTTTTGATGATTTCTGAATTCTGCAGAATCATCTTTACTTCTTGCAATGAGGAAAAATATGAATCTTTTTCATGTTGGTTGCCTAGGTAGCTGACTTTCAAATTTCTTGGCATAGTAGCGTGAACACGTCTTATTCATTTAAATACGTAAATCAGATCACTCCTTATAGGAATATAGTCAATGATTAGATTTGAGATTTGCCCTAAGCTTCAAATGTAAAATTAGATTCTGTTATCTTTGTCATTACTCAAAGTTGCTGTTTATTTTTCTTCATAGATATATCACAATAGGTTATAAACTATGAAGTTTAACATGTTTGCCACTTTTACTAATGTTATATCTAAACTTTTTTATTGCTGCATTGCTATTTTTGCTGTTAGATTCCCTCAAGTCAACTACAATTTATCATTCACTTACTGCCATGCATTTACAGCAGACCCTCCAGTACGTATTTAGAAACTAGAAATTATGCAGAGGAAATTATCTATCTTTGTCCCATGCAGCTGTTGGTGAATTAACTCTTCCACAAACCAATTTGCCTTTGGATTAAAAGTGCAGCTGTCTACCACTAGGCCACCAATAATGGCCCTAAGAGAAACTGATCTGAACCTTCTCCTATCCTACACCATCCTCATGATTTCTACCATCCTCAAACTCATGTTTTACTTACTATGTCAATGTATCTTGTTGAGGGCCATCCTTGCTTTCATTGACCTTATACCTTCCCTAGCATGACTCCTTATTCTAAGGTCTGGCCCTTTCGGACAACATGCCCAAAGTATGTGAAGGACACTTTACTATCCTTATCTCTAAGGACACCCTGGTTTCACTTACTTCAAAGTTGACTTGTTCTTTTGGCAATTAATGGGGCTTTCCATTCTCTTCCCAACACCATAATTTAAAGGCAGAAACTTTCCCTTGTCTGACTTTCAAATTCATAGGAAACAACTAAAAAAAAAAGCATGGCTTGTATCAGACCCACATTGCTCTTTTTTTTCCTTCTCTACTAGTTTATTTGTACATAGGGTTTTCAGAGGCCTGCTATTTCTGAAGTGGATAGCCAATCCTTCTTCCTAGTTTTTCTTAATCTGAATGGTCAGATTTAGAGGAGTATAAGACAGACCAGCATTTTACAGAAAAAAATGAAAGATATATTCCTTATTAGGGAGTTAACCATTAGTATCAGTGTTGTCCTTACCCTTGGCACAAATGTCTTGACCCACTTATTTCCCTGCTCCCCCATCCACTAGGATACCCATCCACTTCTACCTACTACCTTCAACATCTATCTCCCACTGTCTAGTCCTTGATATGATAGCTTATATCTGAAGCTTCCTTGGTTTCTGTGATTTCAAACACGTCAGCTGCTAAGTTTCTTATGCTATGACCAATGTCTATTAAGTTTAGTGGTAATGTTTCCCCAGCGAAGGTGATGTGTCTTGTAGAACTGGTGTGTAGCCTCGGGCACGAACGGATCCCTCGCGGTCTTGGGGACTCCACGGTTATCTGAGAAGTGGGCGGAGGGTTTTAAGGTCCCTTGAGCTGCCCCTTTTCTCAGCCTGTCAAGATGTCTTTCTCTCCCCTCTCCGCGACCGGAAAATGGATCTGCGCAGTCTCTCTATGTACAACAGAACACATGTAGATAACAGATAGGGCAACAGAGATTGAGCTTTCAAGTATGGAAATACAAAGAAAGAGGAAGAATTGTAAGCAGACACTAGTGATTGGGACATGGAATGAGAGAACCATGAATGTAGGAAAATTAGATATTGTTAAGGAAGAAATGGAACACATGCATATTGACATACTAGGCATTGGCGAGATGAGATGGACTGGCATGGGGCATTTTGAGTCAGATGATCATATGATATATTACTTTGGAGATGAAAAGGTGAGGAAAAAGGGAGTTGCTTTCATAGTTAAGAAAGTCATTTCTAGATTCATCTTGAAGTACCATATTGTGAGAGACAGGATAATATGCATACACATACAAGGAAGTTCAGTGAATACCACTATCATTCAGATATATGCACCAATAATGAGAGCCAAGGAAGAGGAAATAGAAGATTTTTACCAACTTTTACAGTTGGAGATCGATCGAACATGCAATCAAGATACGTTGATAATAATGAGTGACTGAATGCAAAAGTTGGGAAAAGAGAAGGATCAGTGGTTGGAAAACATGTGTTGGAAAATGGTGACAGAAATGGAGCTGGAGAGAGAATGAATGAATTTTGCACAGTTAATGACTTATTCATTGCAAATACATTTTTTAAGA
>NW_006399892.1:4042022-4048624 GCF_000299155.1 Elephantulus edwardii | reverse complement strand
TTGGCTTTACATTTCTGAAGCTGAGAGAACTGAAAAACAAATTTAAGCCTTGAGTTGCAATATGGAAAGATGCTATGGGCCATATATTCAATGACACAGGGATCACCAAAAGAAGATGGAGGGAATATATAGAGTCACTATTCCAAAAAGAACTGACAGACATTGAAAAATTTCAGGAAGTACTGTATGAGCATGAGCCAATGGTAATTAAAGAGGAAGCAGAAGCTGCATTGAAGACACTAGCAAAAAATAAGTCCCCAGGAATCAATGAGATACAAATTGACTTGTTTCAACTAACAGTTGCAGACCTGGGTGTGCTTACCAGTCTATGTCAAGAAATTTGGAGGAGAGCTATCTGGCCACTGGACTGGAAGAGGCCCATATTTGTTTCCATTCCTAAGAAAGGTGAATATGGAACCTATCACGCATTATCATTAATATTACATGCAAGCAAAATTGTGCTGATGATCATTCAAAAATGGCTAGAACAGTAAATTGATAAGGAAATACTAGAAATTCAAGCAGGATTTAGAAGAGGCTGTGGTACCAGGGATATCATTGCTAATATCAAATGGATTCTGGCTGAGAATAAAGACTAACAGAAAAATGTCTGTGCTTTACTGACAATGCAAAGGCATTTAATTGTGTGGATCATAACAAGTTATGGCTAACATAGTGAAAACAGGAACCCCAGAGCACTTACTGCACTCATGCAAAACCTATACCTAGACAAGGAGGCTGTTGTGCAAACAGAACAATGGAACACCACATGGTTTAAAATTAAGAAGGGAATGTAACCATGTTATATTTTTAATCCATACCTTTTCAATCTGCATGCTGGCAAATTAATTGGGAAGCTGGGCTCTATAGAAAAAAAATGTGGCATCAAGACTAGAAGAAAACTCATCAATAGCTTGTGTCGTGCAGATAACACAACCTTTCTTGCTAAAGAGAAGAGGACTTAAAACACTTGTTGCAGAAGATCAAAGCCTTCAATATAGATTGTATCTCAATGTCTAAAAATAAAAATTGTTATCAGTGGGCCTCCCTATCAGACACATCATGATAGAGAAATGATTGAGATTGTCAGCAACGTCTTCTTACTTGGATCCACAATCAACACCCTTGGTACCAGCAGTTAGGAAATCAGGAGATGTATTGCACTGGAAAAGTCTGCAATTAGGGACTTCTCCAAATTATTACAAAGTAATGATGCCACTTTGAGAACTAAAATGTGTCTGATTCATGCCATAATCTTTCCAATCACTTGCTATATATCTGAGAGCCGGACAATGAATAAGGATCACAGAAGGAGAATGACACCTATGAGCTGTGCTGTTGGAGAAGAGTACTGTTTGTCAAAAGAAAAAAGTGTCTTGGAGAAAGTGCAGCCAGAGTGCTCTTTGGAGACAAAGATGATAAAACTTTGCCTCACATACTACAGGGCATGTTCCTAGGAGGGGCTCTTCTTTTGAGAGCAACCTCATGTTTGGAAAGGCAGAGGGTCAGCAAAGAAAGAAAGACCATTAATCAGGTAGATTAACACAGTGACTATCACAATGGCTTTCTTTTTTCAATAAGTGTGAGGATGGCAAAAGGTAGGACAGGATTCAGATCTGTTTTTCAAAGGGTCACTGTGGGTTGTACTCAAATCGATGGCACCTAAGAGCAGACTGTATGAAGAATATGGCATTTCTTGGTGTAGACTATTGAGCCCATCCAGGAATGAATTTTTCTGTTGAAACATGCCCATTGATACTCTGTAAGCTCCTGTAAATGTGTCAGCTGGTATTCTGTAAACAAGTGACATACTGTAAATGCCTTATAATGGTGATTTGTGTATTGCTGTGATGTTGAAAATGATCATACCCATATTTCAAATACTAGCAGAACACCCATGGTAACTTAGTTTCAGTGGAACTTCCAGAGTAAAATAGATGAAGATATTATAAAATAATAGGCCTTGAAAGACCTAAGGGAAAAAAAATTTTACATTTCACATAAATAACTGAAATATTCTGTTGAGACTATTAAAGTTTAAAAAAAAGAGTTTTATTTGGATAGTTAAAGCTCATGGAGACAACAGACAAGAAATATCATAATGCATTTAATTCATTGGAGAAATAAACTGCAAAATGCTGCTTCAATGCTACTTTGAAGACCTTAAAGACCCTAATCTATGAGTCACCAATTTTCTCATATACTTGTAAAAGCTATAAAGTAAATTAGAAAGATTAAGGAAGAATGATTTCATTTGAATTGTATTTGGTGAAGAATATATATATATATATATCGTTGTTGATTACTGTCAAGTCAAGCATGAATCAGCAACTATAGGAACAAAAACCTTAATACCTTTCTATTAACTATCATTTCTCCAAGTTCATGGAGTTTCCACAGGCATGTGGTTCAGATAGTGGATTCCCCTTCTGCTTCCAATCATGTTTTACAACTGAGATCTCAAACAAACGCTGTCCTCATTGGGAAACAATTCTAGAATTTAACACCCCAATGGCTCAGGGTTCAGCATCACAGCAAATCCAGATTACCCCACTACAAAAAATTGACGGAGTGATGTACAAAGTATAAGAATATTCCTCCAAAATATAAGAACACTATTCTCAGTTAGCAGTGGTTAAGTGTCATGAAGTCTAATACAACTCATAGTGACCCTCTGAACAAAAAGATCTGAACTCTGTTCTATAATTAATTTTTTTTTTATGTTGATAGGGAAGCAGGAGGGCATCCACTCCCGAAATGGCTTGCCTCCAGAAACTCTATGTACGAACAGTGCTCAGGCTGTTCGTTCATAGGGTCCCTATGAGTCGTCTACTGCTCGACGGCACCAAACAACAATAACAACAACAACAAAGAGAGAGCTACGTTGACCTAGCGGAAAGGAGTTATGCTACCAAGCCGAAGGTGGGTGATATTCATCTGCGGCCCTCGACCAGGTTCAAATTGTTTTCCTGTCATTCTTCTAGGTGGTATAGCACTGGTCTGTGCATTGCTGTACAGAGGTAACTCGTGGTTGTTGTGATGCTGAAGCCTTTGACAGTGATGTGCCAATCGTGGTAATGGGCACCCATGTTGGACAGTGTTGGCTGGAGCTTCTCGACTAAATCAAGCCTGGAAGCAGGAGCGGCATCCATTTCTGAAATGGTTTGCCTCCGGAAACTCTCTATGTACGAACAGTGCTCAGGCTGTTCGTTCATAGGGTCGCTATGAGTCGTCTACAACTCCACGGCATCAAACAACAACAACACCATGTTGATAGAGTTTCCAGAGGCATCTGGTTTAGGAAGTGGATACCCTTCTTGCTTCCAAAAATGAAAATCATGAATTAATCTGGAAGCTCCTCCAAATATTGTCCAATGATGAATAACCGTCATGGTATTTGACTACAGCACAGCGTTCAGTATCACAGCAACTCTGAGTTATTCAGTACAGGAAATAGACAAATCACTGCTGTACCACGTAAAGTGTGTGTATATGCATATATCATGTACTGCTAAAAAATGAACAAATTCATCTTAAACGAAGTCCAGCTGGAATGCTGCTTAGAAGCAAAAATAGTAAGACTCGGCTCATTTGCTTTGGAGATATTGTTAGAGACAGTCAACATACTTGGTAAAGGTTGAGCAAAAAAGAGTAAAACTCTCAAGAACATGTGTTTATACAATGACTGTAGGAAATACTGAGCTTAAATACAACAACAGTCAGGGGAATAACACAGAGACAAGCATTACTTTGTCTGTTGTACAAAGGGTCATTGTGAGTTAGAAATGATTTGTCTGTAAGATAGCAATTAGCCAAGTGTTTATGTATTACATCGTAATTTAAGACATAATCCTTCAACTATCCTATTATAATTCAAATAATTAATTGTGTTGTTGCTGTTATGTGCCATCGAGTCACCTGTGACTCATAGTGACCCTCTGTGTAACAGCACTGAAAACTGCACTGGCTTGGGCCTGTCTCACTGCCTCAGACAAACCTACCTCCATTGCTCCAGTTACTGTATCAATCCATCTCACTTGAGATCTTTCTCTACTGCTCTGTTCCTCCACCCTCCCAAACATGATGTCCTTTTTTAAAGACTGGTCCATCCTGGCCATGTGTCCAAAGTACATGAGGTGGAGTTTTAAAATCCTAGCCTCCAAGGAGAAACTTGATTTCACCCTCTTCAAGACAGACCTGTTTATTTTCTTGGCAGTTGATGGTAAGTTCAGACTCTTCTCCAGCACCACAACTTGACAGCATTGACCCTGTCATTCTTAGTCATTGTTCATCTCTCTGATGTATATTATGTAATTGTAAAGGTCATGGCCTGGATCAGGTGCAACTTAGTCTCCAGAATGACATTGTTGCTTCTCAGTACTCTGGAGAGGTCCCTGACAGCAGATATTCCCAGTACAACTTGTATTTTCATTTCCTGACTGTTGGTGCCAAGTGTGTTGATTGTAGAACCAAGCAAGCTATAATTGTTAACAGCCTCAATCTCTTCTCCATTTATCATGGTGCTACCAATTGTCCCAGTGCTGAGAATCTTTGTCTTCTTGATGTTGAGCTTCAATTCATATTGAAGACAACAGTCGAACTTCCACAGCAAAAGCTTCAGGTCCTCCTCAGTTTCAACAAGCAAGATGCTTCATCTGCATAATGTAGGTTGCTGATGAGTCTTCCTACAATCCTAATGCCACATTCCTCTTTATAAAGCCCTGCCTCCTAAATGATCTGTTCTACATATAGATAGAAAAACTATGGAGACAGGAAGCACCCCTTACATACACCTTTCCTGATTTTGTTTCTTCCTCTGTTCAGGACTGCTTCCTTGTCTGAGTATAGGTTTTTCATGAGTGCAATCAAGTGCTCTGAGATTCCTATTTTCCTCTAGGTTAGTCACAATTTGTTGTGATCTACACAGTCAAATGACTTTGCATAGTTGATGAAACACAGATAAACATTCCTCTGATACTCTGCTTTCTGCCAACATCCATCTGACATTGGAGAAAATGTCTGTAGTGCCATGGTTTCTAAACCCACTTTGTATGTCTGGTAGTTCGCTGCCAATGTACTGTTTTTGTTGTTTTGGGTTAATTTCAGCATGATTTGGCTTCTGTGTGCTATTAGTGATATTGTTTGGTAATTTTCACAATCTGTCAGGTAAATTTTTTTTTTTTGAATGGGAATAAATAAGGATCTCTTCCAGTCAGTTGGCCATGTAGTTGTCCTACAGATTTCTTGACAAAATGTTGTAAACACGTCCAGGGCAGCATCTCTTTGGTGGAATATGTCAATTGGTATTCCATCAATTTCTGGGCCTTTTTTTTATTTGCCAATTCCTTAAGAACAGCCTGAACTTCTTCCTTCATCATTATTGCCTTTTAATCATATGTTGTTTCTTTAAATTCTTCTGTGTCAGCCAATTCTTTTTGGTACAGTGACTCAATGTACTCCTTCTATCTTCTTTTAATGCTTCCTGGGTTATTCAATATTCTGCTCATAGCATCCTTAAATATTGCAAATAGCAACTTGAGTTCATTTTTCAGTTTCTTTATCTTAAGAAATTCCGAGAGAGGCTGCCCCTTTTGATTTCAATCTCTTTATGTAATCATTTTCTGTGTGTGTGATATATATATAATGCCTTGTTCTTTTTGTTATGTACTGTTGAATATGAACCAACCCATAGGTGGTCCTCCAGCAGATTTTCAGAGGGAGAGATTGTCTATCATTTTCCCCCAGAGCAGCTGGTGGATTAAAATTTCTTGGCTTCAAGTTTACAGTGCAACTTCTTACCCACAAGGCCACCAGAACTTGCTTGCTTTCTCTGTTTCCATGTTTCCAACTCTCTCTCACTGTTCATTACATTTATATAGTCACTAAATCAATCCATTCAATCCAGGGTCTTCCTCTCTTGTGTGTCCCTCCACCCTTCCAAACATAAACATAATATACCTATCCAAGGACTGATCCCTCCTGGCAATCTATGTATATATAGAAAAACACATACATATAGACATATATGTACTGGTGGTCCAGTGGCAAGAAAGTGCATTGCAATCCCAGAGGCATGATGTTTGAAGCTACTAGCTGATTCGCAGGAAGACGGATAAACTCCTCCCGTGTGATTAACTGCCTCAGAAAATCAGCTATGGGTTGGTTCCAACTCTATGGTATACAATAACAACAACATACATATATATACAATGGGTATATATTATTTATAAGTGTATACTTATACTTGGACCAAGAGGTAGTCGTTAGAACAGAGCAGGGTAACACCACATGGTTCAAAATTGGGAAGGGTGTACGCCAGGGATGTGTTGTCCTGTCTCCATACCTTTTCAACCTGTATGCAGAGCAGAGTATCCAAGAGGCTGGGCTCTATGAGAAGTGTGGCATCAGGATTGGTGGAAAATCTATTAACAATCTGTGTTATGCAGATGACACAACCCTGCTTGCTGAACCTGAGGAGGACCTCATGCACTTGCTGCAGAGGGTCAAGGACTGCAGCCTTCAGTCTCGACTGAGGCTCAATGTCAAGAAGACAAAGATTCTCACCACTGGACCAATTGGTAGCATCAGGATGGATGGCGAAG
>NW_006399892.1:4033623-4041922 GCF_000299155.1 Elephantulus edwardii | reverse complement strand
AAGAGCAACGGTGTCTCTCTGGAGACTAAGGTGCGTCTGACACAGTCCATGGTCTTTGTAATCACTTGTTATGCATCAGAGAGTTGGACAATGACTAGGGAGGATAGAAGGAGAATTGATGTCTTTGTACTTTAGAAGAGTATTGAATGTACCATGGAGTGCCAAGAAAACAAAGAGATTCATCCCGGTGAGGGTTAAACCAGGCTACTCCTTGAAGTCAAGAATTCTGGGGCTTTGTCTGACATACTTTGGACATGTTGTAAGGAGAGACGGTCCTTGGAGAAGCACATCATGCTTGGTAGGGTGGAGGGACAGCACAGGAGAGAAACACCCTCTATGAGGGGATTGATTCAGTGAATGAGGTAATCGGGATGGGTGTGTCAGAGGCAATGTGATTGGCACAGGATAGAGGAGGGTTTAAGGCTGTTGTACAAAGGTTTGCTATGAGTTGCAAACGACTCGACAGCGCATAACAGCAACAACAAATACTCTATGAGGGAAATATAATAGTAATTATTTGATATTCATTTTGTATTAAAACAAAATGTATAAAGTCCTTGGTCTCACATGCATCACATTTTAACTTACTCAAGTCATATGTTTATATTACTTTTGTTACCTGACAGATATTCAGGACATAGGTGGAGTGAGTGTTACAACAATTTCTTATGTATAGAGTGTATTTTGAAGTTATTCTTTAAAATTATTTCATCTGCAAAAGAGATTTGACCTGGGAATTCTTTCTTATCAGTTATTGTAAATCCATAAATCACTATATTTATGATCATCGAAACTACGGAAATATAAAAGCTTAGATATATTCTGAAGTTTAACTTCTATTTAATAATGACTTCAAATCAAGGAAATTTCCATTATACCGAATGTAATAAACTACATTCAACTAATTGATGTATGATACATCATTATTTTATCTCAAAATGTTGTTGTTATAGTTGTTACGTGCTGTCGATTCACAGGCGTCTTATAGAGACCCTATGAACACCTCCTGGACACCTCCTATGTAACTTTCATCCTCTCACAAGGTTCATAGGGTTTCCAGGGGCAAGGTATTGTGGAAGTGGATGCCAATCCTGTTTCTGAGCCACCATGGGTGACCATTCTCTCATTTGATGCATCAGTGTCATAGTGCTTGGCTTCATAACAACCACAAGTTATTTCTGTACAGCAAGTGGACATACCAGGGTTACACCACCTCAAAATAATCATAGTAAAATCAGGATTTTTAAAGGAACATACATGTTAAAGAAATCAAAAGTTCAAAGGTAACATTTAAAAACATTATTTTAGTTTGCTATAGTCATATTTGCATAAATTAGTATAATGGTTTAGTTTTAAAATTTCTTGCATTTTTAACTCATTTAAGATTTTTTCCTATTTTAAAGGATAGTGTGCTTAATTAAAACAGGAATATTTGCATTAGCTTATAAATAACATGTGAATTGTTGAGAGGAAGGTAAGTCTTTTAAAGGAATTTTTCTTTTACTTTTCCAAGAAGGTAGTGTACTAGGGGGAAGGGTTGGAAGGGGAGAAAAGTGCAACAATGAATGAATGGAAATCCAAAGTCTCTGTAAATTTTCATTGAAATGAATAACAAATTTTAAAAGAATTAAAAAGTTGTGCATATATATATTAATCATTTGATTAACTACCTTTCATATTTGCTGCATTGCTTCTTTATATGTGAATAAAATGACAACTATTCAGATAGTGAATATGTGCTGCTGGAAAAACAATATTAATTTTCTAAACAAACGATTTTTCAGTAAAATTTTCAGAAGAGTAAGGACTTATATGCATTGTTAAGAATGTGGTATTGAGGGTACCTCTGGTGGCCTAGTGGCAAGAAGTTGCACTGCAATCCCAGAGGTGTGCGATTCGAATCTACCAGATTTTCTGCTGCAGAAGGAGGGACAATCTCCTCCTGTACTAGTCAGATCTGATTTGGTGGTACACACACACACACACACACACACACTTAAAAAATAATGTATTGTTAAGTATCATCGAGTCCAGTACGAATCGCAGTGACACTCTGAGCAAAATACCTGAAGTTGTGCTATCCTGTGCCATCTTGATAATTTCTGAGATTCTTGAATCCATTGCTGAAGTCATTGTGTCACTATATCTCATTACGGGGCTTTCTCTCTTTCACCTTCCCTCCACCATTCCAATCATGCTGTCCCTTTCCAAAGTATAGACTGTAGTATTAGTATTAGAGAACAAGACTGAGTATCTGAAGTACTGCTAAAAGAATGAGCAGCTTTGTCTTGGGGTAAGTGTGGACAGAATGCTCTTAGGAGGTAAGGACGACACGCATGTTGAATATGTTTCTAGGAAAGGCTTTTAATTGGAGAGGGACATCATGCTTGAAAAGTTGAGAGTCAGTGAAAGAGACATAATGATTGCAGCAGTGAGATCAAGTATATCAGCAATGATGGCACAGGATGAGACAAGTTCAGATCTCTTTTTCATAGGATTACCAGATATATTCAATATGATCACAACTTACAACAACAACAACAGCAACAACAACATGTCCAAAGTGTGTGAGATGAAGCTTTGACATCTTTGCCTCTAAGGAAAACTCCGCCTGGCCTTTTTGTTTTTTACACAGTCCATGGGGTATTCAGTACTCAAACACTGCAACTCAAAGGTATCATTTCTCCCCTGTAGTAATTGAAGCTCAACATCAAGAAGACAAATATTCTCACCAATGGGCTAATTGGTAACACCAGGACAAATGGAGAAGAGATTAGGATTGTTAAGTAATATTAGCCTGCTCGGATCCACAATCAAAACACTTGGCAACAGAAGTCAGGAAATCAAAAGACACATTTTATTGGAGAAATCTGCTGTTAAAGACCTCCCAGAACAGCTAAAGAGCAATAATGTAAGTCTAGAAACTAAGGTGTCCGTAATCTTGGCCATGGTCTTCACAATTACTTAATATGCATCATAAAACTGGATAATGACTAAGAAAGATAGAAGATTGCCTTTGGTTTGTAGTGCTGGAGAAGAATATTGAACATTCTATTGATTGTCAAGAGGAAAAGCAAGTCACTCTTGGAGATAGTGAAACCAAGTTTCTCCTTAAAGGCAAGGATTTTGAATCTCCATCTCACATTAAGTGGACACAAGGTCAGGAGGGACCAGTCCTTGGAGAAGGACTTCATGCTTGGAAGGGTTTAAAGACAGTGCATGAGAGGAAAACCCTAGATGAAATGGATTGTAACAGTAAATGTGGTAAAGGAGATAGGTGTTTCTGAGTCATTGAGACTTGGTAAGGATTGTAGGCAACTTTATGACACATAAAAACAATAGTCTTTACAGGCTCACTAGCTAGGTAATTTGGAGGACAACTATTTGACCAATTGATTGGTAGAGGTCCATATTTGTTCCCATTACCAAGGATGGGTAACCAAAAGAATGTAGAAACTATCAAACAATATTAATGTCACATGCAAGCAAAATCTTCCTGAATATAATAAAAAAAATGACTGGAACAAACTGAGATAGAGAACTTCCAGACTTTCAAGTAGGTTTTAAAAGAGGCTGTGGCATCAAAGATATCATTTCTGATGCCAGGTGGATTCTGACTCAAGTAAAGAATAGCAAAATAATGTCTATTTAAGCTTTATTGACTGTGCAAAGGCATTTGACTGTGTGATTCATAACATTGAGAAAAAAGGTAATCCAAGTGCATTTAATTGTGCTTATGCAAAACCTAGACCTAGACCAAGACATTGCTGTGCAAACAGAACAGGGAAACACTACATGGTTCAAAATTAAGAAGAGGATGTATCAGAGATGTGTTTTGTTCATAAGGTCAATATGTGTCATACTTGACTCAATAGTACCTAACAACAACACAGTCTTTAAAAGATAGTGATTTTAAAATTGCTACAAAAATATAACCCAATAAATATATGACTATTACCAACTGGATAAACAGTTGCAGGAAACAATCAAGAAACCACACATAGATAGATAAGGTAAAGGGTTGAGCAACATTGGCTTTTCAAACACTGAATACATTAATTTGCATTTACAATCAAAAAAAGAGGAATGAAATTGTCTTTTCAATGGTTATATGCATAACTTTCTCGTCAAAGAAATTATTACTGAAATAAAATTTATATTGTTGTTATGTGCCGTCAAGTGGCTTGTGACTCATAGTAACCCTATATACAATAGCCATAAATTCTGCTCTGTCCTGTGCCAGTCACACTGTCTCCAATACACCCATACCAATAACCCCAGTCACTGATCAATCCACCTCATAGAGGGCCTTCCCCTCCTGCACCTGCCCTCCACCCTCCCAAGAATGATGTCCTTCTCCAAGGACCAGTCCCTCCTTACAACATGTCCAAAGTATGTCAGACAAAGCTTCAGGATATTTGCCTCCAAGGAGAAGCCTTGTTTAACCCTCTCTAGGATGAACCTGGTTTTTTTTTTCCTTAGCAGTTCATGGTACCCTCAATACTCTTCTCCAGCACCACATCTCAAAGGCATCAATTCTCTTTATATCCTCCCTAGTCATTGTCCAACTCTCTGATGCATAACAAGTTATTGCAAAGGTCATGGCCTGTATCAGATGCACCTTAGTCTCCAGAGAGATGCCATTGCTCTTCAATGCTTTGGAGAGGTTCCTAACAGCAGACTTTCCCATCACAATATGTATTTTAATTTTCTGGGAATCATTTGAGGGACGCATAGAGACTGTAGAAAGAAATCTTCACAGGCTGAGAAGCAGGACAGCACAAGGACCTGAAAATCCCCACTCACTCCTCAGGTAAACGTGAAGGCCCCAAGGCTGTGCAGAAATCATTTGCGGGATGCATAGAGAGAAACTATCTCCACACCAGTTCTACAGGAAACATTACCTTCACTCAGGAAACATTACCACTAAACTTAAGAGACACTGGTCACGGCATAAGAAGCTGTCAGCAGCTGACATGTCTGGAATCACAGAAGCCAAGGAAGTTTCAGATATAAGCTATCAGGTCAAGGTACAATGGGAGATAGATGTTGAAGGGAGTGGGTGGAAGTGGGTCAAGACACTTGTGCCAAGCACAGGGACAACACTGAAACTACTGGTCAATTCCACAATAAAGGATATACCTTTCACTTTTTCTGTAAAAGGATTTTCTGTTGGATACTTCTCTAAATCTGAACATTCATATTATGACCTACTAGGAAGAAAGATTGGCCATCCACTTCAGAAATAGCAGGCCTCTGAAAACCTATGTACAAAATTTATATTAAGAAACAAAATTTCCTAATTTATAAAAAAGTTTTATAATTTTCTTTAGGAATGAAAAATTAATAGGTACAGTACTTGATATTCATGCATGATCACTTTTAAGAACTCACTGCCTTTTATTCTGTGATGTCATTAGACGTTTTAAGGTTTTAATTTACTCATAATGTGCTCTTCTGTCCATATGTTCATGTATTCCTAAATTAACATGTAAAGTTGTTCTGTTAACTTGAAGGATCAAGTTCTTTGGTTCCTTTTCACCGGTAGCTTCCTAAGAGAAAATGGACAATCTTCTTTCATCTTCATAGAAATCTTGAGAAACAAGATAAGGAATAGCTTTAATTTGGAACAGACTCAACAGTAGTAAGTGAAGTAGGAGATGGGATAATGTTATTGTTAGGTGCCATCAAGTCAATTGCAAGTCATATCATGTTGTGGTCTCTCACAAAATACACTAAGAGTGTTGCGGAGACTGTAAATCTCAGAAAAGGAAATTAATCGTATTTTTTTTTATGCAGGATAGCTAAAAGATTAGAACCGCAGGCTTTTGGGTCTACAGGGCAACCCTTTACCACTAGATCAACAGAGCTCCCTAAGGACTCAGAGTGACTCCATTATCAACAGATCTGAACTTTCCTCTATCCTTCATCATCCTCATCATCTTTACCATGTGCAAGCACATTGTGGTAGTCACTGTGTTATCAGGGGTCTTCAACTCTTTCAAAGACCTTCTACCTTTTCCAACTTGATCTTTCTTTCTCTCTTTCAGGACTTAGTTCCTCCTGAAAATATACTTCTAGTGAGGGAGCTCTGGTAGCCTAGTGGTAAGAAGCTACACCGCAATCACGAAGCCATGTTGTTCAAGGGCAACAGCTGCTCTGCTGGAGAAGGATACGCAATCTCCTGTGCAATTAGCTGCCTCTGAAAATCCACTGGAGGGTCAGCTATGGGTTGATTGCAACTCTATGATACACAACAACAACTGAAGTACAAGTTTCCCCATTCTTGCCTCTAAAAAGCACTCTGGTTGCACTTTGTTCGATAGATATGATTGTTCTTTTGATAGTCCATGGTGTATTTGACATTCCTTTCAACACCACATACAAAAGGGTTGATTTTTCTTCTTCTTGTTAATGTACCAAGATTGGATCAAGTATACCTTAGCTTTTACAGTGACATTCATTCTCTTTAGAACTTTGAATTGGTCCTTGACAGCAAAGTTCCTCAACACAACTTTTTTAAAAATTTCTTTTATCTTGGTTTGCTCACAAATTCCTATTAGCTGAGTTTCATATGATTCTTCATTTAAATTGGGTTTCATACAATCATTCCTGTGCATTATGTTTTATAACGTCAATCACCCTGGGCCTTTTCCATTATTGCCCAATCTTTTCAGGTCCCTGCCAGATCCTTCCCATTTCTTTCACCCCTTTATCCACCCACCAAAATGTGAAAATCTGTGGTATTGCCCCTATCCATCCTCATCTGTCTACTCCCACCTCTCCTCTCCGTGGGTCCTCATACATGTTTATTATTTATTCTTCAATTTTTACAATAATATTCTTATTTAGTATTTGTTGTTGTGAGACTGAATTAGTTCATAGTAATGCTCTCCAGTCTTTCCAAAATTATGTAGTATTTTTTGAAATCGTTGCTCTTGAGTGCTTCATAGTAATCCATTATGTGAATGTCCCACAATTTCTCAATCCATTCAATTATGGTTGGACAGTTGGACTGTTTCCAAGTTATTAGGATGGTGAATAACACCATAATGAACATTGGTGTACAGATTTCTCACTGTGTCTCTGTTCTAATTTCCTTGGGTTATATTCCTAACAGTGGAATTGATAGGGCATATGGAGTTTCTATGTTCAATTTTTTGAGGAAAAGTAAAACGTTCTTCCAGAGGGGTTGTACTATTTTACAATAAAACCAACAGTGTATGAGAATTGTTACTTCTTCACATCCTCCTCACCATTTATTACTTGCTCTCCTGCTACTGGGGTAAAGTGGTATCTTATTGTGGTTTTGATTTGCATTTCTCTTATTGCCCAGGATTTAGAGCATTTCTTCATGTGCCTTTTGGTCACTTGAATGTCTTCATTTTCTAAGGATCTTTCTTGGCCCTAAGCCCAAAGCATGTGAGACAGAGCTTCAAAATCCTAGCCTCCAAGAAGAAACTTGATTCTACCCTCTCCAAGACAGACTTATCTGTTTTCTTGGCAGCCCACAGTATGTTCAATCCTCTTCTCCAGCACCATAATTTGAAGGCATCAATTGTTTTCTGGTATACTTAGCCATTGTCCCACTTTTTGATGCATAACAAGTAATTGTGAAGACCGTGGCCTAGATCAGGCACACCTTGGTCTCTAGACTGGTGTCATTGCTTTTCAGCACTCTGGAGAGGTCTCTGACAGCAGATTTTTCCAGTATAATTCATCATAATTTCCTGACTGCTGATGCAGAGTGTGTTGATTGTGCAGCCAAGCAAGCTATAATTGCTAACAACCTCAAACTCTTCTCCATGTATCATGGTGCTGTCAATTGGCTCAGTAGTGAGAATCTTTGTCTTCTTAATGTTGAACTGCAATCCATATTGAAGACTACAGTACTTGACATTCTATAGCAAGTGCTTCAGGCCCTTCTCAGTTTTGGCAAGCAAGGTTGTGTCATCTTTATAAAGTATGTTGTTGATGAGTCTTTCTCCAATTCTGATGGTACATTCCTTCTCATAAAGTCTAGCCTACCAAATGATCTGTTTTGCATATAGATTGAAAAAGTGTGGAGACAGGATCTTTAGAAGGTCTGATTCATCAACTTTATCCTCTCCAAATTGTTCATTTCTAGCTGTATTTCTGAGTCTCTTTACACTATAGACTAGGCCTTCTAAGTTCTTTTTTTCTATAATTATATTTTATTAATTTCCATAAACATTTACAGAGATTTTGGGCTTCCACTCATTCATTGTTGCACTATTCTCTCTACCCTCCTCCCAGTTTGTTCTTGTCCAAATGCCAC
>NW_006399892.1:4024469-4032443 GCF_000299155.1 Elephantulus edwardii | reverse complement strand
AACAGGATTCACAGTGACCCTATGAACAAAAGATCCAAACGCAGCTTTTTCCTGCAGTGTCCTCACATTTCCTGACACCCAAGAATCCATTGCAGTAGTCATTGGATCAATCAACCTGGTTGAGAGTCTTTTTCTCCTTCATCAACCCTCCACCCTTCCCACTACTGTTGTCCTCCAAAAAATAGCACCTCCTAACTATATGTCCAAAGTATGTGAGGTAAAGCTTCATCATTCTTGACCACTCTAGCCGCACTCTTTTCATTCTTTTGGTTCTCCATGGGAAATTCAGTGCTCTTCTCCAACACCACAGCTCAAAGGTGTAAATTCTTTTTCTGTCATCCTTATTTATTGTCCAGCTCTCAGATGCTTAGCTAGTAATTGGAAAGACCATGTTGAATTAGAGACATGCTAGTCTTCAAACTGATACCATTACTCTTGAATGATTTGTAAAGGTCTGTAACCGCAGATTTTCCCAGTGCAATGTGTCTCCTTATTTCCTCACTGCTATTATCAAGGGTGTTAATTGTGGATCCAAGCAAGATGAAACTGTTGGCAATTTCAATCTCCTCTCCATCCGTACCAGTCCAGTGCTAAGAATCTTTGTTTTCCTGACATTGAGATGCAATCAATACCGAATGCTATATTCCTTGATCTTCTGCAAAAAATGCTTCAAGCTCTCCCCACTTTCAGCAAGCAAGGTTGTGTCATCTGCATAACACAGATTGTTAATGAGTCTCCCTCCAAACCTGATTCCACACTCTTCTTTATAGGGTCTAGCTTCTTGGATAATTTTCTTAGCATATAGATTGAATGTTGTTGTTGTTGTTAAGTGTTGTCGAGTCACAGGAGACACATAGTGACCCTATGAAGGAGAGTCCTCAATGCTTGGGTGTCTCTCATCCTCTCTCCAGGCTCATAGGGTTTCTGGAGGCAAGCTATTACGGAAGTGGATGCCACTCCTCTTTCCAATAGATTGAATAGGTATGGAGAACGAATACGACCTTGGTGCACTTTCTTTCCAATTTCAAGCCAGGCAGTGCTCCCCTGGTCCTTTTGTACAACATCCTCCTTGTCCAGGTATAGGTTCCTCATGAGCACAATCAAGTGCTCTGCGATTCCCATTCTTGTCAATGTCAGCCACAACTTTTCATGAACCACACAACAAAATGTCTTTGCATAGTCAATTGAGCAGAAATAGGCATTCTTCTGGTTTCCCTTACTTTCAGCCAGGACCCATCTGACATCAGCATTGATATCCTGCTTGAACTTCTGTCAGTTCCTTATCTATGTACTGTTCCAGAATTTTTGAATGATCTTCAGCAGTATTTTGCTTGCATGTGATATAAATGATATTGTTCAATAATTTCCATATTAAGTTGGTTCATCTTTTTTTGGAAATGGTAACACATTTTCTACAGTACAGTTTTGCCAGCAGCATTTGTTGAAGAAGTTATTTCCCCATATAATAGGTTTTATTTCATTGTCATAGTTGATCATATGTATTATTGTTTTGTTCAGTTGAGTCACTTGCGACTTATCACAACCCTATGTACGATAGCTCTGAACCCTGCTCTATACTGTTGTAACCTTATTGTCACTGACACACCTCCCCTCATTAGCCCAATCACTGCATCAATCCATCATTTCACCGAAGATCCTTCTATTCTGTCCTTCCATTTTCCAAAGGATGATGTCCCTCTCCGAAGACTGGTCCTTCTTTGCAATATGCCCAAAATACGTCAGACAAAGCTTCAGAATCCTAGTCTCCAAGAGTCAGCCTATTTTTACCCTCTCCAGGATGAGTCTGCTTGTTCTCCTGGCAGTCCATGGTATATTCAGTACTCTTCTCCTGAACCACAGCTCAAAGGCATCAATTTTCCCTCTATCATCTCTAGACAGTGTCAAGCTTTTTGACACAAAGTAAGCAATCACAAAAACCATGGCCTGATTCAGGCACACCTTAGTCTCTAACATCATTCAGTACTTGGGAGAGATCCTTGACAATAGTCTTTCCCAATGCAATCAGGCTTTTGATTTTCTGGCTGCTGATACCAAAAGTCTTGATTATGGAGCCAAGAAAACTAAAACTGTTAACAATTGAAATCTCTTCACCCTCTATCATGATGCTTACAATAGTCCTAGTGACGAACACTTTCCCCCCCACCCCGATGTTGAATTTCAATCTGTTTTGAAGGCTACAGTCCTTGACCTTCTGCAGCAAGAACTTCAAGCCTCCTCAGTTTCAACAAGCAAGATTGTGTCATCTGCATTAACACAGATTGTTGATGGGGCTTCTTCCAATTTAATGCCACATTCCTCTGCATAGAGCTCAGCTGCCTGGATGATCTTATATGCATATAGATTGAAAAGCTATGGAGATAGGAGATGCTGCTGGCATACACTCTTCCCATTTTTGAACCAGGTAGTGTTTCCTTGTTCTCTTCTGAGGCCTGCCTCCTGGTCCAAATATAGATTTCATGTAAGCACTGTCAGGGATTCTGGGACTCTCATTCTTCTCAGAGATGAACCGTTCTATTTCTGGTTCTTAATTATTTTGATTTGGTCTGTGTGCCTGACATTGTACTAGTGGTATGCTTTTTTGTTTACTACCTCTGTATAGTGGATTTTGAGGTAAGGTAGTGCTATGCTTCCCAGCTCATTTTGATTTTTCAAAAGTGCTTGCTTTATTTGGGATCTCTTTGCTCTCCATATAAACTTAACAATTTCTCTTTTGATCTCTTTGCAAAACAGATTTGGTATCTGGTTTGGGACTGAATTGAATATGCAGGTTGATTTTGGTAGGATTGTCATTTTCATATTATTAATTTTTCCTATCCATGAACAGGCACACTTTCCATTTCTTTAGTTTGTGTTGTTTGTTTTTTTCCTTGTTGTTGTTGTTTTTTTATTGTGCCTCTCAGAAACATCCTGCAGTTTTCTTTGTACAGGCCTTTTATTTCTCTAGTTGGGTTCATTTCCAGGTATCTCAATTTGTGGTTGGCTATTGTAAGAGGAGGAGTGGCATCCATTTCCTAAATAACATGCCTCCAAAAACATTATGAACTTTGAGAAATGTTGATAGTTGTAGAGAGGCTTCAGGCCTTTTGTTCATAGGGCTCCTGTGAGTCGTGCTCAACTAGAAGGCAATCAATAACAACTACAACAACAACAACAACATTGAAAAGGGTATTACTTTCTTGGTCTCCCTTTCTTAGTTCCCTTTGTTACTGTAAAGGAATCTCACTGACTTTGAGGTGTTGATTTTATATTCTGCTTCCCCACAAAATTGGTCTACTAGGTCTAACAGTTATTTTGTGGTTTTTATGGAGATTCTTTTATTTGTTTGTTTTAATCCTTAAGTTTATCTGTGTACACTATCATATCACTTGCAGAGAGATAGAGTTTAACCATCTATTTGCTTATCTAGATTCTTTTTATTTTCTTCTCTTGATGTATTACCCTAACAAATACTTCCAATAGATTATTGAATAGAAGCAGCGACAGTGAGCATCCTTGTCTGGTCCCTATTTGCAAGAAAAATGCTTTTAGATTTTCTCCATTGAGGATAATATTGGCTCCTGGTTTTACATATATACTTTGCACCAGGTTGAGAAAATTCCCTTCTATTCCAATTTTGCTGAGTGACTTAATCAGGAACAGGTATTGGATTTTGTTAAATGCCTTTTCTGCGTCTATTACTAGAATCATATGGTTCTTGTTATTTGTTTTGTTAATGTGGTGAATTACATTGATTTTTTTGTTATATTAAACCATCTTTTTATACCTGTTGTGAATCCCACTTGGTGAAGGTGAATTATTTTTTTAATGTGTTTTTCAATTATATTGGCTATGATTTTGTTAATGATGTTTGCATCTATCTTAATAAGAGATCGTAGTCTGTAGTTGTGTTTCTTGGTAATTAGCCTTGCCTGCTTTTGGTATTAGTGTTATGCTTGCTTCATAGAATGTCTCTGGAAGTGTTCCTTCTTTTCCTATTTTTTTGAAATAATTTAAGTAGAATTGGTGATAGATCCCTGAATGTTTGGTAGAATTCAGGGTGAAGCTATTTTGTCCAGAATTTTTTTTAGGGTAGTGTTTTTATGACTTGCTCAATTTATTATTTTGAAATGGGTCTGTTCAAGTGATCTACATCTGTCCTTGTCAATTTAGGTGGAACATGAATTTTAAGGAATTTGTCCATTTCCTCTAAATTTTCAAATTTATTAGGTAGTTTTAAAAAATATTTCAATAATACTGATTTTTTTCTGTTGTGATGTCAATCTTATAATTCCTTAATTAAGTTTTTTGTTTTCACCTTTTTTGTTAATTTTGTCAATGGTTTGTCAATTATTGACCCTTTCAAAAAGCAGTTCCTGGTTTCATTGATGTTTTCAATTGTTTTTCTGTTTTCTATCTCATTAATTTCAGCTTTTGTTCTCATAATTTTCTTTCTTCTAGCAACTGTGGAGTTAGGTTGTTGTTCTTTTTTTTAATTTGATAAAGTGCTAAGTTAGATTATTAATTTTGCTTCTTTCTTCATTTTTTAGTGTTTACTCACTGCTATAAGCTACCCCCTCTGAGAATTACATTAGCTGCATCCCAGAGGTTTTGGTGCATTGTATTTTCATTACCATTTGTTTTGAGGAACTTTTGAAATGTTATTCTTTATTTTTTTCTATAACTCAAATGTATCAGGATGTTATTTAGTTTTCATCTTGGTCGTTTTTTTAAGCTTTATTCCATTGTGGTTAATTTTTAATTTTATGGCAATGTGGTCTGAGAAGATACATTGTATTATTACAGTGCTTTGAATTTATTGAAGCTGGTTTTGTACTCTACTATGTAAAAATTCTGGAAAATGTCCCATGTGTACTTGAGAAGAAAGTGAATTGAATTTTAGTTGGATAAGGTACATGGAATACACAAACAAAGTCGAGTTAGCTGAATGTGTAGTTGAAATCTTCCATATCTTCGTTAAGTTTGAGTCGACCTATCCTTTGGTGGCAATGGTGTATAATAGTCTTCTACCACTATTGTGCTATTTATTTCTTTAATTCTGTTAACAGTTGTTTTATATATTTAGCAGGTCTATCATTTGGTGCTGTTGTCATTATTATTGATGTACCTGTACTGTCGAGTTGGAATCAACCCTTAGCTCACCGTCCTGTGGGTTTTCTGAGGCAGTAGATTGCACTATCTTTCTCCCACAGAACAGCTGTTGGCTTCAAACCACATATCTTTGCTTTGAAAGCTTAATTTCTTAGCAATAAGCTACTAGAGTGGAAGATTATCTAGAAACTACTGGAACAGTACATTGACAGAGAACTACCAGAAATGCAAGCTAGTTTTAGAAGAAGTCATGGTACTAGAGACATTAATGTCAATATCAGGTGGATTTTGGCAGAAAGCAAAATGTACGAGAGGAATATCTATCTGTGTTTTATTGATTATAGAAAGGCATTTGAATGGGTGGACCATGACATATTGTGGCTAACATTGAGGAAAATGGGAATCCCAGAACACTCGATTGTACTTATGTGAAACCTATCCTTGGACCAGGAAGCGGTCCTCATAACAGAGAAAGGAAACACTGCATAGTTCAAAATCAGGAAAAGAATAAGTCAGTATATGCAGAACAGATCATTCCTTATGTAAATGACACAACCTTGCATGCTGAAACTGAGGAAGACCTGAAGTGCTTGCTACAGAAGGTCAAGGACTATGGTCTTCAATATTAATTGAAGCAACCTCAAGAGGTCAAAGATTCTCGCTTTGGGCCAATTGGCAGCACTGTGGTACATGGAGAAGACATTGCTGTTGTTAAAAATTGCACCGTGCTCAGCTCCACAATTAACTCTCTTGGCACTAGCAATCAGAAAACCAAAAGTGGAATTGCACTGGGGAAATAAGATACTTCTCCAGAGTGCTGAGAAGCAATGATGTCAGTCTAGACACTAAGGTGTGTTTGATCCAAGGCACCATCTTTGTAATTACTTGCTATGCTTCAGAATGCTGGACAAGGATTAAAGATTCGGAAGAAGAATGAATGCCTTTGAGTTGTGGTGCTGGAGACAAATCTGAAACATACCATATACTGCTAAGATAACAAATAGGTCTGTGTTAGAGAACACGAAACCAGGTTTTTCCTTGGAAGTTAGGTTTTTGAAGCTCCATCTCACTTACTTTGGGCACATGGCCAGGAAGGAGTGATCCTTGTAAGGGTAGAGAGGACAGCACAAGTAAAGAAGACGTCAGATGAGATAAAGTGACACAGTAACTTGGATAGATATGTTGTAGTCAGTGAGACTGGTTCAGGACAGGCCACACTTCATAGGGTCACTATGAGTTGCAGTTGAATGGACAGCACATAACAACAATAACAATATATAAATACAAATAGTACTATTACTATAAATAGTACTAGTACTGTAAATAGTACTAGTACTATATGTAGTGTTATCACTATATATAATACTATAAATATAAACATAAATATAAATATATATTATTGTTGTCGTTAAATGCCTTGCGTTAACCCCAACTTATGATAGAATGAAATACTGTGCCTTCTTGCACCATCCTGACAATCTCTGCTGTGCTTAAGCCAATTGTTAAAACCACTACAGCAATCTATCTTATGAGCATATTCCTCTTTTTCTCTAGTCTTTTATTTTGCCAAGCATAGTATATATATCCAAGAATTGAATGGTAGCCTATCAGTAAGAAATCGTGGAACAACCACAAAGGTATGTAGTTAAAACCCACCACATTTCCTATGGCAGAATTTTCATTCATGACATTTACTGCCTCTGAAAATCTGCTGGAAGGTCAATTATAGTTCAGATCTGACTCAGTAGCACATAACAGAAATAATGTTTTTAAAGTATGGAGAAAAAAGGATTATGGTCATCACTTTGAAGGAGAATTCTGGCTCCATTTTACCAAGATAGGTTTACTAGGTTTTTTTTGATAGTCTGTGATATACCCAAAGTAGTAAGACATTTTAGAGTATAATGAAGCCTATGTCAGATTGAATGATCAGACTACATCTCTTAGAAGAAATAGAGTTTGCACCATGTCCTAGATTTATGAGGGAAGTGAAGATCTGGTAAAATTCATTACCAGCTAGATGGCAGATGGTTGACTTTTTTGTCTTCTGAGGGAATGTTAAAGAAGGTAGTATTGCCTTCTGTGTGGATCCTTGTAAGTTTGAAGACTTCTGGACAATGTTGAAAACTATGTATGTAAATTTTGTATGCCAAACAATCTAAAATAAAAACTTTTTAAAACACTCAAAAAAAGATCATGGAAGAAAAAGACTGAAAAAAATATCTGGAAATGAAAACAGAGTACTTTATGTTAAAAAAGTTTCAAGCTGATTTTTTTAGGTAAAATTAATTTTTTACAGACAGTGATATATATATATACACAAACACACACACATACATACATACATACACACAGACATACATACATACTTATTCAATCTATATGCTGAGAAAATTATCTGAGAAGCTGGAATCTATGAAGAGAAGTGTGTCATCAGGATTGAAAGGAAACTTGTCAATAACCTGTGTTATGCAGATGACATAACTTTGCTTGCTGAAAGTAAGGATGATTTGAAGCACTTGTTACAGAGGATCAAGGAATACAGTCTTCAGTATGGATTGCATCTCAATATCAAGAAAAGAAAGATTCATTAGGCCATGTCATGATGGATGGAGAGTAGATTGAAACTGTCAACAGCTTCATCTTACATGGATCCATAATTAACACCTTTATTACGAGCGGTCAGGAAATAAGGAGACATACTGCAACCAAAATATGGCCTTAAGTCTATCCTGCCTGAATTTCAAAGCCATCTTAGGAAAAGGTTTGAAGCCTTGAACACCAGTAAGCAAAGACCAAATAAGTTGTGAAAGGATATCAAGAATATCATCCAGGAAGAGTGCAAATAGTCATTACAAAGACAGA